>NW_017670430.1:121208-373994 GCF_001879085.1 Nicotiana attenuata
AAATTAAGATCCTTTTGCTTGAACAAATGCTGAAGACTGCGATGATCAGTGAATACCTCACAAGATACGTCATACAAGTAATGCCTCCAAATCTTCAACGCGTGAACTATGGCAGGCAACTCCAAATCATGGACGTGGTAGTTCTTCTTATAGGGCTTCAACTGACGAGAAGCATAAGCAATAACTCTACCCTCCTACATCAACACACAACCAATCCCTACTCTCGAAGCATCACAATACACGGTATATGAACCTGAAGCTGATGGCAAAACCAACACTGGAGCTGTTGTCAAGGCTGTCTTGAGCTTCTGAAAGCTCTCCTCACACCCGTCTGACCATACGAATGAAACACCCTTCTGAGTCAACTTGGTCAAGGGCGATGCGATAGATGAGAATCCCTGAACAAACCGGCGATAATAGCCTGCCAAACCAAGAAAACTACGAATCTCTGTGGCTGAGGATGGTCTAGGCCAACTCTGAACCGCCTCTATCTTCTTTGGATCAACCTGAATACCCTCACTGGACACCACGTGTCCCAAGAATGCCACTGAACTGAGCCAAAACTCACACTTGGAGAATTTAGCGTAAAGCTTCTCCTCCCTCAATCTCTGCAACACAACCCTCAAATGCTCCGCGTTCTCCTCCTGACTGCGTGAATATACCAGAATATCATCAATGAAAACTATGACAAATGAGTCAAGATAAGGCCGGAACACGCTGTTCATCAAATACATGAACGCTGCTGGGGCATTGGTCAGCCCAAATGACATAACCAGGAACTCATAGTGACCATATCTGGTCCTGAAGGTCGTCTTAAGAATATCCGAATCCTTGATCTTCAACTGGTGATAACCCGATCTTCAACTGGTGATAACCTGAACGGAGATCAATCTTGGAGAATACCCTCGCTACCTGAAGTTGGTCGAATAAATCATCAATGCGAGGCAAAGGATACTTGTTCTTAATTGTTACCTTGTTCAATTGCCTATAATCAATGCACATCCTCATAGTGCCATCCCTTTTCTTCACAAACAGAACCGGCGCACCCCAAGGTGACACACTAGGCCGAATGAACCCCTTATCAAGGAGTTCCTGAAGCTGCTCCTTTAACTCCTTCAACTCCGCTGGTGCCATATGATACGGCGGAATAGAAATGGGCTGAGTGCCCGGCACCAGGTCAATACCAAAATCAATATCCCTGTCCGGTGGCATACCCGGCAGGTCTGCAGGAAATACATTAGGGAAATCCCTCACAACTGGGACAGAATCAATACTGGGAGCCTCAGCTCCGACATCCCTCACAAAGGCAAGATACGAAAGACAACCCTTCCCAACCATACGCTGGGCCTTCAAGAAAGAGATTACTCTACTAGGAACATAATCAGTCACGCCTCGCCACTCGATCCGTGGCACACCCGGTATAGCTAATGTGACTGTCTTAGCATGACAGTCCAGAATAGCGCGACACGGAGACAGCCAATCCATGCCCAAAATAATATCAAAATCCACCATACTCAATAATAAAAGATCCACTCGGGTCTCCAGACCCCCAATAGTCACCACACACGACCGGTACACACGGTCTACAACAACAGTATCGCCCACCGGGGATAGATACATGAACAGGTAAAGCAAGAAACTCACGGGGCGTACCCAAGTAACAAGCAAAGTATGATGACACATAAGAATAGGTGGAACCGAGATCAAATAATACAGAGGCATCTCTGTGGCAGACTAAAACAATACCTGTAATAACAGCATCTGAAGTGATAGCATCGGGTCTGCCTGGAAAAGCATAGAAACGGGCCTGACCGCCCCCTGATCGACCTTCCCCTTTGGGGCGACCCCTGGCTGACTGACCCCCACCCCTAGCTGGCTGGGCAGGTGGTGGAGCAACTAGCGCTGAAGCTGATGACTGGCCCCTCTGCTGGGATGAACTAGCAACACGACGGGGTCACTGCCTCCATATGTGCCCCATCTCTCCACACTCGTAACAACTCCCAGGTGCTGGAGAAGGGGACTGATGGGAACCCCTCGCACTGGAGTGACTAACAGACGCACTCGGCATAGAAGAGCCCTAAAAAGATGGAGCACGGGATGAGCTCTGAGCTGGAAGGGCACTAAATGAAGAATGGCCCTGGTGTGAACTGTGATAACCATGACCCGATGACGCCCCATGATGACCTGGGCGATTAGACTGACCATGTCGGAATTGTCGGCCTCTGTCGTGCTGAAACTGGCCCCTTGAAGGAGCACCACTGTAGCTACCAGATCCTCGAGGCCTCTTGGCCTCCCTCTCCTCTCGCTCCTGGCGACAGACAGACTCAATCTCCCGGGCAATATCCACAACCTCCTCGAATGTAGAACCAGTCACCCTCTCCCTGGTCATGAGAATACGGAGATGATAAGTAAGACCATCAACAAACCTCCTGATCCTCTCTCTATCTGTCGAGACCAAGCAGATGGCATGACGAGCCAACTCAGAGAACCTCAACTCATACTGTGACACGGTCGCCCCCTGATGCAACCACTCAAACTGCCTGCGCAGCTCGTCTCTATGAGACTATGGCACATACTTCTCCAGAAAGAGAAGAGAACTGCTGCCAGGAAAGGGGTGCTGCACCAACAGGCCTACGCCTCTCAAGATCCTCCCACCAAGTAAAAGCAGGCCCTGAAAACTGATAGGTAGTGAAAGCGACCCCGTTGGTCTCCAGAATACCGGCTCTACGAAGCAACCTCTAACATTTGTCCAAAAAGCCTTGGGCATCCTCGCCCTCCGCTCCACTGAAGGTCGGAGGCTGAAGTCTACCAAATCTCTCCAACCTACGCTGCTCATCCTCTGGCATGATAGGAACTACATAGTCCTGAGCAGCGGCAACCGGGTGAGCTGGGTGTGCCCCCGGCATCTGAAGTCCTGCACGACCTGCTCAGGTGTGCAGGCGGCGGGAGTCTGACTTCCTCTCCCGGCCTGAGAAGTAGCTACGGCTGTAGTGGCTAAAACCGCCTGAGCTAGGCTAGTGCAAATTGATAATATCTGAGCCAAGGCCTCCTGAAGACCCGGAATCACAATAGGCACAACTAGTGCCTGAGCTGGTGCTGCTGGAGGGTCCACAGCTGGGACCTGGTCCTGAACTGGGGCAGCTGGTGGATCTGCAGGTGCTGCCCTTGCTGCTCTACCTCTACGACAACCACGGCCGCGTGCTCGGCCTCTAGTGGCCCCGGCTGGTGGTACTGGTGGTCGTCCACCCTATCCGGTAGCGTGCGTCCTCACCATCTGTGAGAGAATAGAACAACAAAAGTTTAGTACTCAGATCAACAAATTCGCACGACAAGAAGTTCAAGAATGTGAAGTTTTTCCTAAAGGTTCTGCAGCCTCTCGAGGATAAATACAGACGTCTCCGTACCGATCCGCGAGACTCTACTAAACCTACTCATGACTCGTGAGACCTATGTAACCTAGGCTCTGATACCAACTTGTCACGACCTTATTCCCCAGACCCGGTCGTGATGGCGCCTCTCGTGAAGCCAAGGCCAGCAAATTAAACCCAATTTTACCCTTTTCAAACAGTTAAACAACACAAAGCAGGCTAAAACATGATTTAATAATATTAAGTAGCAGGTAATATCAATAAAATGTGGAAGTAAAACCAACACAGCCCTAACCGGGGTGTCACAAGTCACGAGCATTTAACAACACAGAATACTTAAATGTAACTACAGGGTTTAGTACTGAACTAAGAATATAACAAGGAAAGAGATAGGGAGGAGCTCCGGGCTGCGTATGCCAATAGCTACCTAAAGACTCCTCGAGATCCGCCTGAAGCTGGAATGAATCAGCACTCGGGTGCGGGTCCAGCTACGCCTGAATCTGCACATAGGGTGCAGGGAGTAATGTGAGTACTCCAACTCAGTGAGTAACAAATGTAAATAATGACTGAAAGTAAGAAAACACGTATGGCACAAGGCATTTTATAATGAAGCAGTAAAACCATTTAAAATCGGTAAACAAGTGAAAAGTCAGGAAAAAATCCTTTTTCAACAATAAACAGGTAATTGACAGACAATTAAGGTAAAGTAAACAAATGTAAATTCGCCCCTCGGGCACAGTATCAACAAATCCGCCCCTGCGGGCAACATCTCAAAACAATACCAGCCCCTCGGGCTCAATCTCTCATCACAATGGGTACCCGCGCTCACTGGGGGTCTGCAGACTCCTGGAGGGGCCCCATACGGCCCAAGCTCTATAACAAGCCATCTCGTGGCATCAAAACTAGGCCCTTGGCCCTCATATCAATCAAGCCAACCTCGTGGCGTAATATCTCAGGCCCTCGGCCTCAAATCAGTATCAGTGTTTGCTCACAACATAGGCCCTCAGCCTTACTCAGTCAAAAATCCTCACAAGCCCTCGGGCAACAGTAAAACAGAGTTCTCTCAAGCCCAAACATCATTTAAATATACATTTAAGTCTCAAAACTGAGTAAAACTGGTTGAGTAGTAAAACAGTGGTAAATAACATGACTGAGTTCAAGTAGTAAGCCAAAGCAGTGAGGAAATATCAAATAAAAGCCCCGAAGGGTTCAAATAGTTGGCACGAAGCCCAAATATGGCATTCAGCCCAAATCATAATGATAGCAAATAAGTTTTCTGTCAAATACGCGGTAAAATCATCAACCGAGACAGGCCAAGTCAAAATCTCCAATAGTGTACGACCCCACGCTCGTCAACAAGCGTGTGTCTCACCTCAACATAGCACTACGATGTGCAATCTGGGGCTCCAAACGCTCAGAACATCATTTACAATCATTACTCACCTCGAACCGGCTAAATCCCTAGCTTGCGACGCCTTTGCCCCTCGAATCGGCCTCCACGCGCGTCGAATCTATCCGAAGTCAAAACGAGGACGTCAAAATATGCCAAGGGAACAAAGCCCAAGCGAAAACAATCAATAAAGGGCACAAATCAAAACCCGACCCCCGGGCCCACGTCTTGAAATTCAGAAATTTTTACACCAACGGATTCCTCATCTCCCCACGAGTTCATACATATCAAAAGTTCTCAAATTCGACCCCAAATGGTCCTTCAAATCCCCAATCAAAGGTCTAAATTTCCAAGCCCTAGTTCTTCAATTTTTAGCTTAAGTTCCATGATTTTCTATGTGGAATTCTCATAATAATCGAGTTTTGGGTCCAAGAATCTTACCTCAACGTGATTCCCCTTGAATCCCTTTTCAATCCCCTTCAAAAATCTCTAAAAAATGACCAGCTATGGAGGAAATAAGCCTCAAAATCGCGGACAAGACGAGTTAAAAACATTCTCCCCAGGCCTTAATTTCCTTCTTCGTGAACGCGGTCAAACCCTCGCGTTCGCAAAGCACAATTTTACTTTGACCAATTTTCCTTCTACGCGATCGCGACCAAGCCCCCACGAACGCGATGCTTTACCCAGTTGAACCTTCGCGAACGCGCTCCGTCCCTCGCGAACGCGATGAGCAACCTTGACCTCAGACCAGCTGGCCAAAAGACCCTATGCAAACGCGATTTCCATCTCGCGAGCGCAATTCACCATTTCCTTAGCCCTTCGCGAACGGAAGGTTAAAATCCTTGCAACAGCTGAACAGATTTTCTGCAATTTTCTTAACTCCATAATGATCCGATTGACCACCCGAAACTCACCCGAGGCCCCCGAACCTCAACCATAGGCACCAACATATCCTAATACCTTATTCAAACTTTTTCCACTCATCAAAACACTTCAAACAACATCAAATTAACCAAAACACATCGGATTCAAGCCTAAGTTTCTAAAGAAAATCTTCCAAATTCCGCTTTTGATCAAAAACTCAACCAAACCACGTCCGAATAACCTGAAATTTTGCGCACACATCCCAAATGATACAATGAAACTACTGCAACTCTCGGAATTCCATTCCGACCCCTATATCAAAATCTCGCCTATCAACCGGAAATCGCCAAAATATCAACTTCGCCAATTCAAGCCTAAAACTACTCCAAACCTCCAAAACTCATTCCGATCACGCTCCTAAGTCATAAATCACCTCCCGAAGCTAACAGAACCATCGAAACTCACATCTGAGCCCTCTAACACATAAGTCAACATCCGATTGACTTTTCAAACTTAAACTTCCTTAAAAGAGGCTAAGTGCCTCGAACCTTACCAAAATCATTCCGGATTCGATCCGACCAACCTGATACCTCAAAACACGGATAATCAAAACAATAAGAAGCAGAATTGGGGGAAATGGAGCGGTAACACATGAGACGACTGGACGGGTCGTCACAGATTCAGGGTAGGGACAAGAGGTCCCGATGTTCAAGGAGTTTCAGTGGTGCCTCATCTAGAGGTTGAGGCCAATTTGGGGAAGGCCATTCTAGCAAGCCAGCTTATCATTCAGTGCATCCCAGTTGAGGAGCTTCTGTGCAATCTTCATTCAATGCACTTCCAGCACAGAGTTCTCATCGCACTCCATTTGTTCAGAGTTCATCAGTACCCGGTTCTTCTAGGGTCAATCCTGGTTCGTGGGATCCAACTCAGGACCCGTAGTCATTTTTAGTGAGAGATTGCTATGAGTGTAGAGTGTTGGGGCATGTTATAAAGTACTGCCCCCATCTTTATAGAGTCCAGTGTAGCAGGGAGGCCAAACTATAGTTCTCGTAGTGGTTGCTGCACCACGCACTTAGCCAGCTCGAGAGAGAGGTCATCCAGGACGTGGTCATCCTAGAAGGGGAGCTCAATCTAGTGGAGGTTAGGACAGATGATGTGCGTTCCCAGGGAAGATCGAGGTTGTTGCTTTTGATATAGTGACTACATTTATTGTTTCTATGTGCCACAAGGATGCTTCAGTATTGTTTGGTCCAGGTTCCACTTATTCATATGTGTCATCATACTTTGCTTCTTATCTGGATATGCCTCGTGGTTCTCTTAATGCTCATGTTCATGTGTCTACACCTATTGGTGATTCTGTTATGGTGGATCAAGTTTATTAGTACTGTGTGGTCACTATATGCATTTTTAAGATGAGGGTGGACTTTCTATTATTAGATATGGTGGATTTTTATGTGATGTTGGGTATGGATTGGTTATTTCCGTACCATGTTATTTAGGATTATCAAGCTAAGACCATAACATTGGTGATGTCGGTGTTGCCGAGGTTGGATTAGACGGGTTCTCTTGGTTGCACTCCCAGTAGAGTGATCTCATTTTTGAAAGCTCAACGGATTGTTGAGAAGGAATGTTTAGCATATTTAGCCTTTGTCAGAGATGTTATTGCCGATACTCCTATTGTTGAGTTAGTTCCAGTAGTGAGGGAGTTTCCAAATGTGTTTCCAGCAGACCTACCGGGCATGCCACCTAATAGAGATATTGATTTCAGCATTGATTTGGCACCGGGAATGCAAGCTATCTCTATTCCTCCGTGTTGTATGGCTCTAAAAGAGTTGAAGGAATTGAAGGAACAGTTGCAAGAGTTGTTGGATAAGGGGTTCATCAGGCCTAGTATTTCACCTTGTGGTGCACAAGTGTTGTTTGTTAAGAAGAAGGATGGATATGAGAATGTTTATGTACTATCGACAGTTGAACAAGGTGACCATCAAGAAAAAGTACCCAGTGCTGCACATTGATGTTTTATTTGATCAGGTTCAGGGTGCCAGAGTGTTCTTGAAGTTTGACTTGAGATCGGGTTATCACTAGTTGCAGATTAGGGCTTTGGACATCCCTAAGACAGCTTCCCCGGCTCGTTATGGTCATTAAGAGTTTTTGGTAATGTCATTTGGGTTGACTAATGCTCCAGCAGGTTTCAAGCACTTGATGAATTATGTGTTCCAGCCTTATTTGGATTCGTTTGTCATTGTGTTCATTGACAATATATTGATGTTTTCCCATAGTAAGGAGGAACATGAGCAGCATTTAAGGATTGTGCTCCAAACTTTGAGGGAGAAGAAGATATATGGTAAGTTCTCCAAGTGTAAGTTTTGGTTAGACTCGATAGAATTCTTGGGTCATGTGGTATCTATTGATGGGATCAAGGTGGACCCGAAGAAGATTTTTTGTAGTTCAGAGTTGGACCAGACCTTCTACCGCTATAGAAAGTAGGAGCTTCTTGGGTTTGGCTGGTTATTGCCGTCACTTCATAGAGGGATTTTCATCTATTTCCGCCACATTAACTAAGTTGACTTAAAAGGGCACTCCGTTCAGATGGTCAAAAGAGTGTGAGGAGAGCTTTTATAAGATCAATACAGCTTTGACCATGGCTCTAGTATTGGTTTTACCTTCAGGGTCAGGATTGTGTACGATTTATTGTGATACTTCATGGGTTGGCATTGAGTGTGTATTGATGCAGGACGGTAGGGTGATTGCCTACGCGTTGCACCAGTTGAAGCCCCATGAGAAGAACTATCTAGTGCATGATTTGGAATTGGCAGCTATTATTCACGCATTCAAAGTTTGGAGGCATTACTTGTACGGCATGTCTTGTGAGGTGAATACTGATCATTGGAGTCTTCAATATTTATTCAAAGTAAAAGGATTTGAACTTGAGGCATCAGAGGTGGTTGGAGAAATTGAAGGATTATGATATCACTATTCTTTATCATTCGGGGAAGGGCCAATGTGGTATCAAACGCCTCGAGTAGAAAGGCATAGATTATGGGGAGTTTAGAATTTATTCCAGCTAGGGAGAGACCTTTGGTTATGGATGTTCAGGCTTTGTCCAATAGGTTCATGAGATTGGATATATCGGAGTCTGGTAGGATTCTTGCTTGTGTTCTATCTCATCCATCCTTGTTTGAGTGCATTAAGGCTTGTTAGAATAATGATCCCCATTTTCTTATCCTTATGGATACAGTGCAGCGAGGTGGTGCTAAGGAAGTGTATATTGGTGATGATGGTTTATTGCGACTTTAGGTCCGGACTAATGTTCTTAATGTGGATGGGTTAAGAGAGTTGATTGTTGAGGAGGCTCATAGTTTGCGATATTCTATTCATCTGGGTACTGCAAAATTGTATCGTGATTTGAAGCAACATTATTGGTAGCGGAGGATGAAGAAAGCCATTGTTGCTCGGTGTTTGCCTTGTAGTAGGTCATGTATGAGTATCAGAGACCTGGTGGGTTGCTTCAGAAGAGTAAGATACTGGAGTGGAAGTGGGAGAGCATAACTATGGAATATGTGGTAGGTTTGCCACAAACATTGAGGATATTTGACGTTGTTTGTGTCATTATGGACAAACTGACCAACTATGCGCATTTCATTCCAGTTATGACTTCCTACACTTCGGAGTAGTTGGCTAAAATCTATATCCATAATATTGTTCGCTTGCATGGCGTACCTACTTCTATCATCTCGGATCGTGGAACTCAATTTACTTCGCATATCTGGAGAGCTGTTCAGCATCAGGAGGGCACGTAGGTTGAGTTGAGTACCGCATTTCACCCTTAGGCGGACAGGCAGTCCGAGCGTACCCTTCATATTTTGGAGGATATGTTGAGAGGATGTGTCATGAATTTCAGAAGCTAGTGAGATCAGTTTCTTCAAATAGCGGAGTTTGCATATAACAATAGCTATCAGTCGAGTATCCAGATGGCTTCATATGAGTCATTGTGTGGGAGGCAATGTCGTTCTCCAATTGGTTAGATTGAGCCAGGTGAGGCTAGATTGTTGGGCATAGATTTGGTTCTTGATGCATTAGAGAAGGTGAAATTAATTCAGGAGCAGCTTCGTACAGGGAAGCCCAGGCAGAAGACTTACGCTGATAGGAAGGTTCATGATGTGGCTTACATGGAAGGTGTGAAAGTTCTTCTCCTAGTTTTTCCTACAATGGAGTGATGAGATTTGGTAAGACGGGCAAGTTGAGACCTCGGTATATTGGTCATTCCGAGGTGTTAGAGAGACTAGGTGAGGGGGCCTACAGACATGCTCTGCCACTCAGCTTATCGGGAGTTCACCCGGTATTTCAGGTTTTCGTGCTTCAGAAGTACTACGAGGATCCATCGCACGTGTTGGATTTTAGTTCAGCGCAGTTGGATGAGAAACTCGCTTATGAGGAGGAGCCGGTGGCCATTTTGGATAGGCAGTTTCGGAAGCTGAGGTCGAAGAATATTGCTTTAGTGTAGTTTCAGTGGAGAGGTTAGCCGATCGAGGAAGCGACTTGGGAGATCGAGCATGATATGCAGAGCAAATATCCTCATCTTTTTGATATCCCAGGTATGATTCTAAACTTGTTCGAGGATGAATGTTTGTTTAAGAGGGGGAGAATGCAACAATCCGGCTGGTTGTTGCATGTATTTGAGCCTCATTTCCCTATTTTATTCTTCCTTATCGTTTTGTGACTTGCGGGTATTGTTGGTTTGGTTTCGGGAAATTGTTGGAGTGAATTGGAATGCAACAACAACAACAACAAACCAGTTTGTTCCCAACAGGTGGGGTCTGGGGAGGGCAGTCTGTACGCAGACCTTACCCCTACCTAATGCAGGTAGAGAGGTTGTTTCCAATAGACCCTCGGCTTAGGAAGGACAAGAAGAAGAAAAGGAAAGCAAGGAAGGAAGAAAGAAGGAAGAGAAAAGAAAAGGGGGGAGATAAAGGATAAGTAGTACCAAATAATAGCAGCAGGGAATACAATACCTGAGGCGAACACAACCACATAACGTAATAGAAATCTAAGAATATAACGGGACATGCATGCTACTAAGACTATCGGTGAACAACTATAAACTACCTACTAACCTTCTACCTTAATCCTCGACCTCCACACCCTCCTATGAAAGGTCATGTCCTCAGTGAGCTGAAGCAGTGCCATGTCGTGTCTAATCACCTCTCTCCAGTACTTCTTAGGCCTACCTCGACCTCTTCTCAAACTCTCCATGGCCAACCTCTCACACCTCCTAATAGGAGCATCAATGCTTCTTCTCTTAACATGTTCAAACCATCTAAGCCTCGACTTCCGCATCTTGTCCACCACGGAGGCTACTCCCACTCTGTCCCGGATAGCTTCATTCTTAATCCTATCTCTCCTGGTACACCCACACATCCATCTCAACATCCTCATTTCTGCTACTCTCATCTTCTGCAGGTGCGAGTTCTTGAATGGCCAACACTCATCCCCATACAGCATAGCCGGTCGAACCACCACTCGATAAAACTTACCCTTAAGTCTTAGCGGCATATTCCTATCATATAAAACACCGGAAGCAAGCTTCCACTTCATCCAAATTTGGAAGCTTAAGTTATAAGAGTTGAATAAGGTTTGACTATTGTGTAAACAACCTCGGAATGGTACTTGGATGGTGTCAATAGGTCTGTATAGTGATTTTAGACTTAGGAGTATGTCCGGATTTAGATTTGGAGGTTCCTAGGTTATATTGTCTCTATTTGGCGAAAAGTTCTAAATTTGAAGGTTTGCAAGGTCAGGTTTGACTGGGAGTTGACTTTGATATTATCGGGTTCAGATTGTTGTTCCAGGAGTTGGGATAGGTTTCTTATATTATTTGGGACTTGTGTACAAAATTTAGCATTATTCGGAGTTGGTTAGACACGGTTTGGCGTGTTTTGAAAGTTGAAAGTTGATTAGTTCATTAAGCTTGAATTGAGGTGCGATTTGTAGTTTTATATTACTTTGTGTGATTTAAGACCTCGAGCAGGTTTGTGTTCTGTTTTGGGACTGGTTGTCATGTTTGGATGGGGTCTCGAGGGGTTCGAGAGTATTTAGGATGGATTACAGATCATTTAAGATTGCTTAGATTGCTGAAGAACTGCTGGTGTCTGGTGTGTGCTTCTCAATCATGGAGCAGGTCTCGCGATTGCGATATCTTATGTTGGGCAGCACTATTTTTTTCTTTGTATTCGCGTACATGGCATCGCGTTTGCAAAGTGCTTGGGATGTTGGTCTTTGCATTTGCAAGCAAAGGCTCGTGTTTGTGTATAAGGAGTGGCTGGGTGGGAGCTAGTAGCTTTAGCTTTCGTGTTCGCGAAGGCATGGACATGTTCGAGTAGGATAGGGATGCAACTTCATCATGTTTGCGAGTGGTAGACCACATTTGCATAAGTATATTTGGCCCAGGGGTTGTTTGTGCTTCGCGAACGGGAGGCTTGTGCCGTATTTGCAAAGGGTGTCACTAGGCAGACTTCTAAGAGTTCTAATTCCGCGACTTAAACCCATTATTTCATATTTTGAGCCCTAGATTTCGAGATGGAAGATTTTTTAAGGGGAATTATGGATATGATTTTGAGAGTGAAAATGGAGATCTAAGCCCCGATTCGGAGTCGGATTTGGGTGAAACTTTTATATTTGGGTTCAAATGGGTTGTCGGTATTTTGTGACCTTTTTCGAGCTCCGGGAATAAGGCCTGTGTTGATTTTTTTGGTTCCTTTTTTTGCAATTTGATAAAGATTGGAGATTTATTACTTGGAATCGATTCCTACACCGTTTTTGACATTATTGAGTTATTTTTGGCTAGATCTGACCCATTCGAAGGCCGACTCGAGAGGCAAGGACTTTTTAGAGTATTGATTCCCACGCTTTGAGGTAAGTATCTTTCCTAGGCTTGTCATAAGGGTCTTTTTCCCATAGACTATGATACTTGCTATGTGTTGGTGGTGACGCACGTATATGGTGACGAGCGTATATGCATATACTGTGATCATTCACGATCTGAGTAGACCTTAACCTATTATGTGTCTTGTTTGCTATCATGCCTTCATGTTACCGTGTTTTCTCTACTTGTATGACTAATTAAGCTATTATTCATGTTAGAAATTATGTCTAGGCTGTGTGTTTATCGGTTTGAGGTGTGTTAGGGCTATTTAGCTATGTTGAGATGTTTGCCTTAATTGTATTTATACTTTTCAGTCATGATATTATATTCGCGTGTTATTTTACCATCTTTGTATATTTCTTATATGTTATTAAAGGCTCTGTAAACATTTTCTGGGTTGTAATTCGATTGAACACTAGCCCCGGGTGTCCTTATTCGTCTGACACGGGTTTGAGTGGATTTGTGGTATGTTGGTATAATCTGTGCAGTATATTGATTTTTGATGCTATGAGCTATGGGAATATCGTGATTTGAGTAGATTAATGACTGAACTAGGGCCATAGAGCCATATTGATATTGAGGTGACGCGTACACCAGGCCCCCTTTATTGGGTTGAGTGGTATTGTTACTAAGGTAATGGGTACGCCAAGACATTGGGCCGAGTTATGATCGTTGACTTTTGATCAGTGTTGGGGCTAGGATCCGCCTCTCCGGAGTTAATTGATAACTCATGCTACTTTGGGCCTTATGGGTGCAGACACTTGGTATGTGCTGAGTGAGTGGCTTTATGCCAGGCACACGTACAATGCTGATATTATACTCACTTGATGATTTATCTTTGAATTCAGTTATTTTGGTATTGATACTTGTCATGCTAGCATGGAGATGTATCTTCCTCATGCTAATTGATACTCTACATCTTGAGATTGATGACTTAACTGAGTTGATTGGAAGGCATTCCTGTTTTCTATTAAAGTGAGTAAGTTTAACTAGTTATTCTTGAGTTGCTTTTTATTTATTTATTTATTTATTTATTATTATTATTATTATTATTATTATTGTTGTTGTTGTTGTTGTTGTTGTTGTTGTTATTATTGTTATTATTATTGTTATTATTGTTGTTGTTGATGTTATTATTATTATTGTTATTGTTATTGTTATTGTTATTGTTGTTGTTATTATTATTATTATTATTATTTTATTATGTTGTTGTTGTTGTTGTTGTTACCGTTATTGTTGACTGTTGAAAGTGAGTGGCAGACTTTGCCAATCTCGTCACTATCTTTATTTTGAGGTTAGGCTAGCTACGTACTGAGTATATGGGGTCATTTGTACTCGTACTACACTCTGTACTTATGTGCAGATCCAGGTGCGCTGATAGAGCTGATTGCTAGGGTGTTGTACCGGTAACGTTTATGATTTTAAGGTAGCGCACCACAACAGATTGATATTTGGTTATTGCATTTTATCTAAAGTTTCCTTGGTTGTTGCCTGGTTTGTTTGCATATATTCCTTATATGCTGGATTGTTGACTGAGCATCATCCGTTGAGAAAACTGAAAGCACCAATGTGGTTTTATCTATGATTTCATTATTTGATCATATTTCTATTCTATACTTGTTGGAAGTATGAACTGTACAGGTGATAGAGATTATAATTTATAATTGTTGCTTCTATTACCTCACCGAGGTTAGTTATGATACTTATTGAGTACATGGGGTTAGTTGTAATCATACTACACTTCTGCACCTTACATGCAGATCTTGGAGCTGATGCCGATGTGTATGGCGAGAGCTGATATTGAAGAGGTACCTGCCTTCCCGATTTAGCTACCACTTGTCCTTGGTAATTTTAGATTTAAATTCTATTTATGTACATTTTGAACAGATGTTGTATTTACCTTCTATATACGGTCGAGATCGAGTGCCTTCGATCTATACACTTGGGAGGTCGTCCGAAGTCCGAGTTCGGGTAAGGCCAGGTTCGAGCTCGAGGGACCAGACCCGAGTTCGAAGGCGAAGCACGATGCATACCGAGGTCGGGTGTGTTCGAACCCGAAATAGTACCATTATGGATTTGTACTAAAGCAAGCTAGATTCCTGCCACGTCCCATAAGTCATGGCGTAAACCACGGAATAAAATTGTACGATTCTGTACTAGATGGTTAGACAGCTGTACCAAGAATATTCCCTACTATAAATAGAAATATTCCTTATTTAGGATTCCCCCATTATATAAGGGGGATCCCAATCATTTGTAAGACCATCTTTTTACTGAGCAAAGAATATACTCTCTACTTTTGCCTACTGTTCATCAGAATTGTTCCTTAGCTTAAATTGTTCTTATTTTGATTCTCTTCCTTAATTGTTCTTACTGCCTTAAGCCACCTTGAGGTCACCTTCTCGAGGTCACTGTTGTTGACTAATATTGGTTTGATTCACTTCTATCTTTCATATCTATTTTATATTTCTTGATTATTAATTGGTATTGAACTAAATCACGTATCTTTAAAACCACAAACCAAATTTAATTGTTACTTGTATTTTCGAGGTATACACCTTCATATCAGCTTCGAAAATCTAGATCTTAATGGCTCATGACTTGTACTACCTGTTCTTGGGTTATTATACAGAAATTTAGTTATTTTCATTTGTTGACCACTTTCATTTCATTATAATTGTGTTGACTGTTATTTAGCTTACCTAGCTAGTAAGGTTAGGTGTCATCACGACTAGATAGATTTTGGATTCATGACAGTATCAACTCCGAAATTCATTAAAATCACAAGTTCTGACAGACTTTATTGCCGATTTTAGTTCTAATATACTCCCCGAGGTGGAAAAGGAAGTGATAATGGCCTCTAAAACTGTCTCGGGAACCTAGATGCTGTATACGGACGGCTCATCTAACGAGAATGGGTCCGGGCTCGGAGTATTGCTCATCGCAACGACTGGTGGAATAGTCTGGATGTCGATCAAGTGTCATTCAATAGCTAACAATGAAGCCGAGTATGAAGCTATTATTGCAGGACTTGAGCTAGTTCAGGGACTCAAGGCCGAGCAGATAGAGTTAAAAAGTGACTCACAGCTGGTCAATAAGCAAGTGCTCGAAACTTATGTAGATCGAGAGGCGCAAATGCAACAATGTCTCACACGAGAAACACGGCTCGTAAGCCAATTCTAGGAATATAAGGGAACTCAAATGCCCGAAGAAGAAACTGCCGAAGCGGATGCACTATCCAACTTGGGGTCAGCTGCGAACATCTCCGACTCTGGGGCGAGCTCTGTCGTCCATTTATTATGTTCGACGGTCGACCAAATCAAGAGGAGGTAAATACCACTAGCTTAATTGGAGATTGGAGAAATTACTTTATTGATTATTTGCATAATAGCATAATGCCTGAGGATAAGAAGGTTGCTCGATAGCTCAAGATTCGGGCAACAGTGTATTGCCTCGTCGAAGGATATTTGTACCAGAAAACTTTTAATGGACCACTGGCCAAATGTTTTGGGACTAGAAGATGTAAACTATGTGATGAATGAAGTCCATGAAGGACACTATGGGAACCACTCAGGAGACAGGTCACTAGTTAGAAATTTGATAAGGGTAGGATTACACTAACCCATAATGGAACATGAAGCAACCGACTTCGTCAAGACATGTGGCAAGTTCCAACAATTCTCGCAATGGATACATCAGCTTGCGGACCATTACATTCCATATTATCCCCGTGGTCATTCATGAAGTGGGGAATGGACATAGCAGGACTTCTACCGCAAACACCAGGTCAGGTGAAATTCTTACTTGTGTTGACTGATTACTTCTCAAAATGGGTGGAAGTAGGTGCATACTCACATATCCTGTAAAAGGAAGTGATCGACTTCGTGTGGAGGAACATAATATGCAGATTTGGGGTATTGAAGGAAATTACATGTGACAACGCAGCACAATTCGTAGAGCCAAAGTTATAAAACTTTTCGAGGAATGGCAGATCAAAAGAATAACCTCCATGCCATACCACCCAAGATCAAATGGACAAGTTGAATCTTCAAACAAATTCCTATTTAGTTACTTGAAAAAGAGATTAGAAGCAACAAAAGGAAAATAGAAAGACATCCATTTCTTTGGACTTCCTGTGACGATGTCATACTGATGATATCATACCTATGACGCAAGCCTTCGTGATAACTGGGGCATCCCATGGACTTGTCTTTGATTTAAGCAATGTTACTTTTTATTTGCGTTTGTGGAGATTCTGAATGCTTGACTCTACCGATTGATTCCAACATTGATCCCAGGTGTGGGTATTTTTTCTAGCCTTTGATTGATTAACGCAACTCCCTGCGAAACCCTTTGTCGTTCTTTGGACCGGGTCCATGCTGGACTGACAAACTCGAGTCATCGGGACCCTGGCTTCGAGTTGAATGAGAGTAGGGCTTCGAACCCTCGAACCGAGACTTAGCCTCCAGACCCTGCGATAATCTTCAAGGGGGAATTCGCTCGGAAACTTGAGAATAGAGATTGCCTTTAGGCTTTTGAGAGCAGTTTCCGAGCGGGAGTTTGCTCAGATTCGGGCCATCTGGAAACTTGTTTTGAACTTGATGTAGATATCCTTAAAGGTGTTGTAGATAGGTTCTAGATGAGGGTTTACCCGGATTTAGATGGTACCTCAGGCCTATACGAGTCTTTCAATGATATTGATGGCCCTTTGGAGAGGTCCTCGAGATCGGGTACCATCTCAGGACTGGCGATGATGCCAATGGATTCTAGAGCCTAACTTCTTTTTTATGGAGATCCTCGAGGTCGGGTACCACCTCGGGATTCGTAATGATTTCAGTGGCTTTTTGGAGCCTAACTTCTTTCTGATGGAGATCCTCGAGGTCAGGTACCACCTTGGGATTGGCGATGTTCTAGAGCCTAACTTCTTTTGATGGAGATCATCGAGGTCGGGTACCACCTCGGTACTTGCGATGATGCCATTGGCTTCTTAGATCCTAACTTCTATTGGATGGAGATCCTCGAGGTTGGGTACCACCTCGGGATTTGCAATGATGTCGTTGGCTTCTCAAAGCCTAACTTCCCTTTTTACAGCTGGAAAAACACTTTCTCTTTCTGTGTACTAACCCTGTTATTGTAGGCATTGGGGAGCCTTCTGAACCAAGGTCATGCCTCTTTAGAGAGGGAGAAGGGTTGCTAGCTTCTGGGCTAAAGAATGATAATAATAAGCAAGAGATACCTTTGCAGGGCGACGGTGCTCAAAGCGAGGTGAACCTAGACCGAGGGCCCGGAGTAGGAGTATTGGCTGAGCCTGTTGTGCCCGTGATTTCTGACATCGGAAATACGGTTTCTCCCCTGTTGCTATCTTCTTTTCCCGTAGAAGGTACTTCGGGGAATGAAGTCTTTCTGCCGCTGATTCTTTCTCCCATCGAAGGTACTTCGATGGGTGCTCGAAGACCGGGACCGTATATACCAAACGACCGTGTCCCAACCGGGATCGATTCTTCTGGAGCTGAGGGAGCCAGACTAGTAGATGTGCACTCGACCTTCGAGGAAGCTCAGCGGCTCTGCTCTGTAGTGAGTTTTGGCACAAGTCTTTGAATTTTGTGCCTTCCCTTTCTTATTGGGCTCCCTTTTCGCAGGCCTTTGACAAGCTCAAGTCCGAGTTGTTTCGTCGTGAGGCCGGTTTGCAGAAAGATTTGGAGCGGGAGAAAGCCCTTAGGCTTCTTCATGGCGAAAGGGAAGTCGAGCTGGCATGCTTACGGTATGAGGCGAGTAGGAGCTTGAATTATGAGAGTTACCTGAAGGAGCAGGTAGTTTCTATTCCAAGGGAGAGTGTGTTCCTTCTTCTAGCTTCTGAGGCTTATGTTTTGTTCATTTCAGTTGCAGAAAAAGACGGAGGACCTGGAATGTCTTCGGAATGAAGTTGGCCGAGCCAAGCGCAAGCATGATGAGCTTAGGGCTCGGGTGGACGTTCAGGCTTCAGTGAAGAAGGGTGCTCTGGCTAAAGCTTTCGCCTTTGAGGTTTAACTATGCTTAGCACGTGATAATAGCTTGGTTTGAACAGATGTGACTACAAAACTCGAGTCAGAGCTTTTGAAGGTAAAGGTCGGGGTTGTGGGTGTCTGGGCTGAAGCTATAATGAGCCGAACTAAGGCTGACCAGAAGGTGGCAGTCTATTTGAAGGACGTTGCCGATGCTCAAGTTGAGCTGAGAAGGACTCTTGACCGCAAGGATAGGGGCAAGGAATATGCTCGGTGTAAGTCCCGAAGGAAAACCCTCGAGGAGATCCGTGCTAGGGGCTTCAACCTCTCGAAAGAGATGAAGTGGGCGTGGGTAGACGAATATGGTGCTTGGTTACTTATGTCCGACGCCGAGGATAGCAAAGATGAGGCCGATGGGCCATAGTCCCCAAGGGGGACGTCGATTTCATTTCCTGATTCCATATGTAGTACTTTCAAAGTACGTTGTAAATGGAGCTTGTACTTCCCCGCATATATGTATAGAAGGAAACTTCGTGGTTTTATTCCTCTTGTATTTCTTTTTGCCTTGATTTTAGCCAGACGAACTGGTCTTTGATTTGAAAAGAACCCTTAGATTCATAGTATGTCCCTGGGGCTCATTAGGCTGGCCCGTAGGCTCTTATGTGCTTGGTCGGTACGACCTTTTAGTATTAGCCGGCATTTCGAGCTCTTATGCTTGTGCTCTTGGGCATGTTGGGTCAACTGTTTTGGGTTCGATCTCCGAGTCGGGTATCGACTCGAGCTCATTCGACCCTCAAGTTTTTGAATTTCAAGCTGGCCCTTAGGCACTTACGCGTTGGGTCGGTGCGACCTTTTGTGTGGGCTGGCGTCAAAGGCTCTTACACTTTCGCCCTTGGGCGTGTTTGGTTTAACTGTTTTGGGTTTAGTCTCCGAGTCGGGTTTCGACTCGAGCTCGTTTGACCCTCATGTTTTTATATTTGAAGTTGGCGACAATGGCTCTTACGCTTTAGACCGGTGTGACCTTTAATGTGAGCTGGCGTCAAAGGCTCTTACGCTTTCACCCTTGGGCGTATTTAGTTTAACTGTTTTGGGTTCAGTCTCTGAGTCGGGTGTCAACTCGAGCTCGTTTGACCCTCAAGTTTTTAAATTTGAAGCTGGCAACAGTGGCTTTTACGCTTTGGGTCGATGTGACCTTTTGTGTGGGCTGGCGATAATGGCTCTTATGCTTGGGTCGATGCGACCTTTTATGTGGGCTGGCGACAATGGCTCTTATGCCTTGGGTCGATGCAACCTTTTATGCAGGCTTTATTTTTCCCTCGATAAGGATTTTTTGAAAGTGTTTGCCTGACTCTTCGACGGTTTAATAAAAAACCTCGATTACAAGTCGTTATATGGCGATGATTGAGCACCTCGGGAGGTTTGGCTCGGAGGCTGAGTATCTCGAAGCTGGTGTTTAGGAGCTGACATGGTCGAAGCTCTTTTGCCTATGTCGAGGGTAGCCTGTTTTAACCGGTTATTTTCAAAGTTGATTTGAAGAAATTGAAGGCTTGTGATTTTGTAGCGATGATCGGGCGTTCCCGTGTCACGTTAGTTTGGCTGGTATAGCCTTATGACCGTAGTCATTTGTGCTCGGCCGAAGCCATTTTTGTTCCCGAGTGAAGTAGTTTCGGCGTCTATATCGAGGGTATGCCTTTTAAGGGTCTTACAAGTTCGATATATAGCCTTAACTTTGAGATTGGGTTTATGCCTTTAGTAAGGTCTTACAAGTTTGACATGCCTTTGAGCTCTTACAGTTTTGGATACTTGGTACAAGTATGGTTCATGCCTTGCTCGAGGTCTTACAGATATTGTCACTTGGTACAAGTATGGTTCATGCCTTGCTTGAGGTCTTACAGATATTGTTGTTGCCTTATGTAGGTCTTACGAGATCGAGTCTGCCCGCTTGGGGTCTTATGGCCTCGGGTGTTTTGATAAGTGGTGATTGGAGGTGGCGATTGACGGCAGTCCCCGAGTTATCGAGGATTTTCCTGGCTCGGGAGCCATTACGATAGAGATGTCGATTGACGGCAGTCCTCGAGCTATCGAGGATTTCTCGGCTCGGGAGCCATTACGATGAAGATGACGATTGACGGCAGTCCTCGAGCTATCGAGGATTTCTCGACTCGGGAGCCATTATGATGGACATGGGGATTGACGGCAGTCCTTGAGCTATCAAGGAGCTCAAGGATTTCTCGGCTCGGGAACCATTACGATGGAGATGGAGATTGACGGCAGTCCTCGAGCTATCGAGGATTTCTCGGCTCGAGAGCCATTACGATGGAGATGGCGATTGACGGCAGTCCCCGAGCTATCGAGAATTTCTCGGCTCGGGAGCCATCACTTTCTAACTTGGTGTTGCCTTATTGAGGCTTTGCGATTTCGGAGTTTCCAACCCGGAGGTCGCGTAGCCTTGAGTTTTTTATGCTAGTCCCGAGTATTTGGGATGTTTTTGACTCTGGAGCTGTTTTGCAATCTTAGCGTTGCCTCATTGAGGGCTTATAAGTTAGGAGCTCCGATCCGGGGGTTGCATTATTTTGAGATGTTGACACCAGTCCCCGAGTGTTTCGGGACGTTTTTGACAGAGTAGCCATTTTCAAAAAATATCGTGCTTCCTTTGAAGCGTGAAATGCTTTGATGAAAAGTATTATTCGATTACTTGGTACAAGTATACATGCCTTTGCTGTTAGGAGCTTGGTTGTTCTATGCGGACACGGTTCGTTTGACCGTTTGGTCCAGTACATTATTTTTCGATCGAGACCCTGTTCAGCATGTCTTAGCTTCTTCGAGAAGGTTATCTTCCAGGGGGATGCCCCCAGTATTCAAGGTTGATTGCAAAAGAAGCGTTCATCACTTTATTGAGTCTTTCTTAGGTAGTATACGGATGTTGCCTCATTAAAACCTTGCTAGTAAAACCCTTTTTGGGATAACAAAACGATCGAAGAATAATGCGTGCTTTTGAAACCTAAGGCCTTCGAGTTGGAAAGTGTTTTGGCAGTTCCGATCGGATACCTGCACTCAGGTCACTGTAGAATGTAATTGAAAGAGAAAGGAGACGGTCATACCTCAGTGTAGAATGTGCCGGCGTATTTCGAGCCCTGATGTGTTTCAGTCGCTCGTGATAAGGACGCGGTGCGATCCCTTGCTTTGTTTAGTCGAGAAAAGACGAGAGTGTAGCTTGTTATCGCTGTTTTATCGTTCAATAATCCTTTAGCTCCTTCGAGGGTGGAGATACTGGTGTTTCGGGCCGTGCTGGCCATATTGACTGGTATGGCGGTTTCCGCTTTCGTTGTTTTGTTCGCCCGGTTGGGTCCGTTCAGGACTTCGAAAGGTGGGCATAATTTGGTTAGGCAGTTCAAGTTGCTCAGTCACCTTTGACTTGATAATAATTGCTGAGCTACCTGGATTCACAAGCATATGTCTGATTCAAAATATGTTTACAAGAAAAGATGTTACCAGCGCGCCGTAGCGGAGCTGAGATGGGGCCTCGGGTTGGCCTTTCCCTGTTGAGGAATGTTTTTGCTTTCCTGGCTGGGGGTTCTTGCAGGGTGCCAATGCCTCAAAAGATCGTATGGATGACATGTGCACTGCGATGTTCCATCGTGCACAGCGAACATTTTACTTGCCGCACGCTGTTCCCCGTAGACGGTTTTAATCCCCTCTTTTGTCGGGAATTTCATCATTTGATGGAGGGTGGAAGGTACTGCTCTCATGCAGCGTATCCATGACCTTCCGAGCAATGCGTTGTACCTCATGTCTCTCTTGATGACATGGGATTTGGCATTTTGAGTTGTGCCGGCCACGTTGACTAGGAGGGTGATTTCTCCTTTTGTTGTTTCACTCGCCATGTTGAATCCGTTGAGGACTCGAGTGGCAGGCACGATTTGGTCAAGTAGTCCGAGCTTCTCTATTACCCTCGACTTGATAATGTTGGCCGAGCTACCTGGATCCACGAGTACACATTTTATTTGAAATGTATTTACAAGGAAAGAGATTACCAGTGCGTCATTGTAGGGTTGAGACAAGGTCTCAGTGTCCTATGCGCTTAATGTGAGGGCATCCTCGGGTATGTACACCCGAGTTCACTTTTTTCTGGTGATGGATATTTTTATCCTTCTAATCACGGGTTCCTATAGGGCATCGATGCCTCTCAAGATCATGTGGATAACATGTTGCGGCTCATTTATTTTGTTCTTCTTGGCCGCCTCTCTCTCCCGGAACTGATTTTTGGCCCGGTCGCTTAAGAATTCTAGGAGGTGACCTTTATCGAGTAGTCTGGCTACTTCTTCTCGGAGCTGGTGGCAGTCCTCGGTCCTGTGGCCGTGCGTGTCGTGAAATTCACACACTAAGTTATGATTCCTTTGTGAAGGATCTCATTGTACAGGCCTGGGCCACCTGGCGTCTCTGATTTTACTAATGGCGAACACTATGTCTGATACATCGATGTTGAAGTTGTATTCTGATAAGCGAGGTGCCTCTGTTGGCCCCGCGTTCCTATCAAATCTAGATCTGTTGATAAGTCCACAAGGATTCTATCCTCGATCTATCCTTCGATCGTTGCGAGGTGGGTTGCGCCTCGGGCGTTCCTTCTGTCTTTGGTGTATGGCTGATATCTTTCTTTGTTTGGTTTCGGCTCCTTCGCCAGAAGCCTGCTTGGGTATACCGAGCCCGAGGGGCCCCCTATATGGTTGTCCTCGACCTTGATTTTTGATTGGTATCGGTTATGAACATCTGACCAGGTCACGGCCGGGTACTCGATTAGGTTCTATTTCAGCTGTTTCGAAGCCACCGAGCTTCATTCGTTCAGACCTTGAGTGAAGGCCTGTACCGCCCAATCATCAGAGACTGGTGGTAGTTCCATTCGTTCCATTTGAAAGCGAGATACGAACTCTCGCAGCATCTCATTATCCCTCTGCTTAATCTTAAAAACGTCGGATTTCCTTGTTGCTGCCTTGATGGCACCAGTATGTGCCTTTATGAAAGAATCCGCCAGCAACAAATGAATCTATTGAGTTTTGGGCCAGGTTGTGATATCACATTATCGCCCCTTCAAAAAGTGTTTCCCCGAACTTCTTCAGCAGGACGGACTCGATCTCATCTTCCCTCAAGTCATTTCCTTTTACCGCATGGGCGTAAGCAGTAACGTGCTCATTGGGGTCTGAGGTTCCGTTGTACTTCGGGAGGTATGACATTCTGAACTTCTTTGGAATGGGTTTCGGGGCCTCTTCTTGTGGGAACGGCTTTTGTACGAACTTCATTGAGTCCACACCTTTCAAGATCAGGGACGCTCCCGGAATTTGGTCGACCCTGGAGTTGTAAGTCTCGACCTTCTTATCGTTGGCTTCTATCATTTTCTCGCCCGATTCGATCCTTCTGGTGAGGTCCTCGAGCATCTTTACGATGATGGGATCGGCTATCGACCCATTATTGCTCGATCTCTCCGATACCTGCTCGGCTGGGGGGGGGTGTCCCCGGTGCTACCGTGCTAGGAGTTTTCTGGTGACTTTGCAGCTGAGCAATAGCCAGCTGTTGTGCCTGCAACATTTCAAAAATAACACGAAGGCTAACCTCCCGTTCTTCCCGAGCTGGGATTTTCTAGGCTTCATGTTGGTCACCTTGATGTATGCTCCTGTTGGTGTGCGGGCTCAGACTAGCCTGACAGACTTTGTCGGCTCTAGTTGCACGCCTTGGGAACCCCACCTTGATCCACTGAGACCGTTGATCTATACTGCCTCGAGGTTGAGCGTCTACAACCCTCGAGGGAGGGAGCTCGCCCGTAGTCTCGAGCCTTCGAGACGCGTTTTTGAGATGTCGCAATGACGGGAAATTGGACCCTCCGATACAAAAATGGCCAGAGGAAGTGCCCAGATTATTACGGCCTTACCGCACAATGACGAAATCAAGCACCGAAGAGACGCTATTTTCCCTAGTGTATGGGTCTGAACCGCTGATTCCGATTGAAATCAAGGAACCCAGCCTACGGTGTGCGCACGCAACCGAAGACTCGAATAACGAAGCAATTACTTGCAGTATGGAATTGGTGGAAGGATGAAAGGATATGGCTTTGATTCGAATGGATACACAAAAATAACAAATCGAGAATTATCATAGGAAGAAAGTCAACCTACGTCATTTCATGGTATGGCTGTCCAACAAGAGGGGACGGCCCGGCCCGATCCCGGCCCGGCCCACATCTCATCCCATCTCGGGCCACTTAATTCTAAACGGGATGGGCCCATATTAAATGGTACACGGGATGGGACGGGCTGCCAATTTCGTCCTATTTATACTGTTCTGTCCCGCATGTCCCGTCTGTCCCGCATGTTATTTAAATTATTTTTTCTGAAATAGAGCCGTTGGGAAACGTCCTTGTTTGCAAATTTAGCCATTCTTCAATGGCTATAAACGGTCATACTTGCCCCCTACCCCCCACCCCCCACCCCCAAAAAACACCCCTATCCCCCCCCCCCCCCTCCTCCCCTTAGACTTTTAATTTATCCCCTAAGTTTATTAAATTACACTTTGGCCTTATTTTTTACTATAATACCTGCCATTCTTCTTTATTTTTTCCCACAAAAATCAATCATTCTCTCTCAAATCTCTTATACTCTATCTATATTATTCTCTCAGTTTTCTCACAATCAAGTGATCAACTAAGTTTCAAGTATTTGGGCAAAATTTTGGAGCAACTTTCAAGCTTCAAATTAATTCGCCAAGTATTTCGAGCAATTTTTTGGTCAATTCTTCAAGTTTCAATATTTAATCACGGTACACTTGTTCCATCTCCTAATTTTAATATATAATTTTCGCATAACATTTTAGTGCTTAATTTTTCTGTTTACTTTACGTGTTCTATTTTCGTATTTCATTGTGTGTTTAATTTTTGTGTTAAATTTTTTAATTTAACTTTGTATTTAAATTATGGCACCTAAAAATGTATTTGGCCTATTTAAAAAAAGTAGTAAAGGTGATAGTAGTAGTAATCCTAATCCTTCTCCTAGAATTGGAAAATATATAGATGAAATGACTCATGTTGATGAAACTTTATTTTCCCAAACCCCGCTTGTTATAATATTAATTTCGGAGAACAACTAGATCATGAAATTTTACAAAGACAATTTGGAAATGATATTTTTATCGAGGACAAAGAAAACGAGGAAGAATAAAATGAGGAAGAAGAATTAGATGAAACACCCACTAGTCCCGCAACACAAGCTCCAACTCAGAATCAATCTCGGTCTGAAGCTTTACCCTATGTACCTACTATAAAGGGTAAGCCTAAGGTTGAACGTGCCAAAACATCACTTGTATGAAAAAATTATAAACATGATAAAGTCAATGAACGTGCTATATGTGAAAAATGTAAGCAATGATTTGTACATACCAGAAGTTCTATAGGAAGGTATGGATGATATAACAGGTTTTGATTCCTCTGCTGATGATGAACTTGATTCTTATCTTAATCATGGATTGGAAAGTATTAAAGATGAAGAAGGCAATGAACAACTTTTGGCATGGTGGAGGGAGCGTGGCAAGGCTTTTCTAACACTTTCAATAATGGCCCGAGATATGCTGGTTATTCAAGCATCATCACTAGCATCGGAGAGTGCTTTTAGCGTGGCAAGATTTCAAATCGGAGATCATAGACATTCATTGGCGGTGGACAGCCTAGAGATTTCCGTATTATTCAGAGATTGGATTAATTCAAAAAGAAGAAATCTTGGTTTTGAAAAATTAAACACAAGGGAAGAAGAAGAATACAATGAGATACTTAGCACTAGGAGCGTTGACGGTATGGAACTCATGGAACATCAATCAACATTCCCAATTCCAGAACAATGTCCGACAAAAATTACAGATAAGTTACAATGAAGCTATATAGGAGCTTACAAATATTAGTATGATATTTGTAATTGGATACTAAGAGTGTAATGACACAGCCGGTTGCTTTGAGAGTAATAGCCCTGATCTGCTATTTACTATATTCCCCGTATCTTTTTATGCTTATGTGACTTGCCGAGAGGTTTTGTTTTTGGTTTCGAAGTGAATTGGGACACATAGTCCCTAAAACGAAAGCTTAAGTTCAAGGATTTTGACCATAGTTGGAACTGTGTGAAGACGACTCCGAAATAGAGTCTCTTCGGTTCCTTTGGTTGAGGTCCCCAGGGCCTCGGGTGGATTCCGGGTGGTTAACGGACTAGTTTTGGACTTTTTGGAATTGTAGAGAAATCTGGTGTCCAGTTGTTGGTTTCCTTCTTCACGTTCGCGAGGGGAGTTCCGCGTTCGCGAAGGAGAGATGGTGGCAGGAGAGGATTTGTGCTTCACGTTCGCGAAGTGGGAACCACGTTCGCGAAGGTCTTTCTAGTGGTGCATCGCGAATGCGTGAAGAGTATCGCATTCGCATGGAGGAAGTAGAGCAGCTGGGACCCCAAGGCATTTGTTCTACGCGTTTGCATAGTAGGTGTCGCGTTCACGAAGAGGTGGGTCAGTCATGAATCGCTTTCGCGAGAGGATCCTCACGTTCGGGCAGAAGGATTTCTGGTCAGTAGTTATTTGTTCTACGCAAACGCGGCACAACGGTTTTGCCATTTTTAACAAAACTTGAGTTAGAGAGCATGGATATGGACATAATTTGAGGGATTTTCAGAGGCATTGATTGGGTAATGATTATTCACTTGTTTTTGGTTATATCCCACTAATCTATCATTAATTTAATCTTCTAATTTTAAGATTTGGGTTGAGAAATTTGGGGAAAAAGTAGAAAAGTTCTTCAACCAAATTTTGAGGTTTTGATTGAGATTTTGATATTGGATTTGAGTGATTTTGGTAGGAGTGAACTCATGGTTGAATGGGTGTTCGTATTTTGTGACTTTTACCCGATTTTGAGATGTGGGCCCAGGTCGACTTTTTGGGGCAATTTTCTAATTTCTTGTTGAAGTCTTTATTTCATTGATTAGAATAATTTCTTATAATTATATTTATGGTATGTAATTACTTTTGGCTAGATTCGGGCCATTCAAAGTCGGAAAATCGAGGAAAAGGCATTCGTACTGATTGACTGAGATTGGTTCGAGGTAAGTGGCTTTCCTAACCTTGTGTAGGAGAAATCCCCTTAGGATTTTGTATTGTTGTGATACTTCTGTGATATTTGAGAGCCGTGTACGCGAGGTGACGAGTGCGTACGCGCGCTAATTGTTGTAAAATCCAGTTTTTTTACTAAATAGTAACCTGTTACATCTTAATTGAGTTATACCAGCATGTGTTGTTATCCTGTTTAGCCTAATATCGTATGTCTACGTGTCTTAAATGCTTATTTAAAATCTATGCAGCATGCTTAGTTGAATTCATGTTTTTCCTTGATTTATATCAGTCTTAATTGTAGAGTTCTTGCTATTAATTGTTGTTTCCATCGGTTTTGAGTTGTGTGTTTACTTTTGGGACTACAAGGTGGTACCTCGGGAGATCCCCTACACATTTACTACGAGGTGGTACCTCGGGAGATCCCCTTACTTTTGAGACTACGAGGCGGTACCTCGGGAGATCTCCTTGCATATTTACTATTGGGACTATGAGACGGTATCTCAAGAGATCCCTATTTGAGCATTTACTTTTGGGACTGCGGGACGGTATCTCGGGAGTGCCCCTATTTTTTATCACTATGTGTTGTGTTTTTATTTTCTATAGAATTCTCCTTGTTAGATTCTCAGTCTTTTAACATTATTATATCTTTTGTCTTACTTATTATATACCAGCAGGGCCCTGACCTGACCTCGTCACTACTCTACCGAGGTTAGGCTAGTCACTTACTAGGTACTGTTGTGGTGTACTCATGCTACTCTTCTACACATGTTTTGTGTGCAGATCTAGGTACCCCCTACCAGCCCCGCTATTAGTTGCGTACTTGCTGCTGCTCCGGAGACTTCAAGGTATATCTACCAGCGTCCATAGACCTCGGAGTCCCCCTCTATCCCTTTTATGTTATTCCTCCTTTATTTCTTCTGGTTATCGATGTATAGAAACAGTTAGACAAATTTTTAAAGCTTGTGACTTGTGACTACCGGGTTTTGGGAACATTGTTTATACCCGAGTGCTGGTTTACTTGTACATGCCGAGCGGCATTTTTCTGTTCTACAGTTAACTATTGAAATTTAGTTGTTGATTTTGTCTTTATTTTTGATTATTTCCGCAATTGCTAGGCTTACCTAGTCATAGAGACTAGGTGTCGTCACGACATCTTACGGAGGGAGAATCGGGCCGTGATAAATTGGTATCAGAGCTCTAGGTTCATAGGTGTTATGAGCCACAAGAAGGTTTAGTAGTGTCTCGCGGATCGGTATAGAGATGTTTGTACTTATCTTCGGGAGGCTATGGAGCTCTTAAGAAAAATTTCACCTCTTTTGATTCCTTGTCATGCGAAATTGTTGACTTTGGAATTCGAAACTTCTGTTTTTTATTCTCTCACAGATGGTGAGGACACGTATATCCGGATCATATGACCAGGCACCGGCACCCTTGCTAGAGCCACGAGAGGCCGGGGCTGGGGCCGGGGTAGAGGCCGAGGACATCCACGTGGTGCAGCCAGAGCACCCGCACAAGCTGCTACAGAGGAGCCACCAGTAGCTCCAGTCGGAGCACAAGCACTTGAGACATCTGTCACTGCACCGGCTCTTTAGGAGACCCTTGCACAGTTCCTGAGCATGATCGGTACTCTAGCTCAGGTAAGGTTGATTCCACTTGCTCCTGCCACATCTCAGGCTGGGGAAGGAGCCCAGAGTGCCGCTTCCCGCACCCCAGAGTAGTGGGTTTAGGTTGATCAGTTTCTAGAGGTTATACTAGTGCAGCGGGTAGCCCTAGTTCGGCCCGAGGGTAGGGTAGCAGTTTCTGAGGAGGAGGAGCTCAGGCTCAAGAGGTACAAGAAGTAACACCCTCCTACTTTCATAGGCTTGGCGTCAGAGGATGCCCAGGGTTTTCTTGAGGAGTACCACCGTATCCTCCGTACTATGGGTGTAGCGGAGTCGAGTGGGGTTTCTTTCACTACGTTTTATTTTAGAGAAGCGGCCTATCAGTGGTGGCGTGCTTAAAAGTTGGGTAGTCCGGCTGAAGCAGCTTCACTTACATGGACTCAATTCTCGGATATGTTCTTCAGGGAGTATATTGCCAGAGTCTTAAAGATGCATGGCGCATAGAGATTGAGCAGTTGCGCTAGGGTTCTATGATTGTGTCAGAGTATGCGGTTTGCTTCAGTGATTTGACTAGGCATGCACCAGCATTGGTTGCTACGATTCAAGAGAGGGTTGGTCGGTTTATCAAGGGGCTCAACCCCAGTATCAGGCTTAGCATGGCTCGAGAGTCGGAGATGGATATTGCATATCAGCAGGTTGTAGGGATTACTAGGAGATTGGAGGGTATTCTTGCTCGGGAGAGAGAAGAGAGGGAGGCCAAGAGGTCTCGAGAGTCTGGTATTCATAGTAGTACTCGTGCCCCAGCAGCAGCTCGTGATGGTAGGGGCTATGTGACTCACCCTATTCATTCAGCACTTCCATCCGCCAGTGGTATTCCGGCTGCTCCTAGGCCCCAGGAGCCTTATTACGCACTGCCAGTGTCTAGTGAACCTCCTGCACGGGGTGCTATCAGTGTTCAGTCCAGTAGACCTGGCCCGAGCCAAGAACAATAGCCACGCCCTCCAAGAGCTTGTTTTAAGTGTGGCGACACTCGCCATATGGTGAGGGATTGCCCCAAACTTAGTATGGGTCCACCTCCACAAGCTTCTCCGGCACCACGTGCTCCACTGGGTCCTCAAGCTATGATTACAGCACCAGCTACCACCCCACATGCTTAGCCAGCTCGAGGTGGAGGTCGCCCTAGAGAGGGAGGCCAGTCCAGATATTATGCCCTTCATGCTCGTACATAGGTAGTTGCATCCGACTCCTCATTACAGGTATTGTTCTGATCTATCATAAAGATATGTCAGTCTTATTTGATCTAGGCTCCACTTATTCCTACGTGTCATCTTGTTTTGCTCCGTATTTAGGCGTATCCTGTGATTGTTTGAGTTCTCCTATTTATGTGTTTACACCTACGGGAGATTCTATTATTGTTGACCGTGTGTATCGGTCACGTTTGGTTGTTCTTAGTGGTTTTGAGACTAGATCCGATTTATTATTGCTCAGTATGGTAGACTTTGATATTATTTTGGGCACGGACTGGTTGTCGCCCCATTAAGATATTCTTGTTGTCACGCTAAGACCATGACACTGGCTATGCTAGGATTACCGTGGTTAGAGTGGAGAGGTACCTTAGATTACACTCCCAGCAGAGTTATTTCATTTCTTAAAGCTCAACGAATGGTTGAGAAGGGGTGTGACACATATCTAGCTTATGTGAGAGTCAGTACTGATACCCCTACTGTTGAGTCAGTCCTAGTAGTGAGGGATTATCCAGATGTTTTCCAGCTGATCTTCTAGGAATTCCACCGACAGAGATATCGACTTTGGTATTGATTTGTTGTCGGGCACTCAGCCCATCTTTATTCCTCCATATCGTATGGCTCCTCCTGAGTTGAAGGAGTTGAAGGAACGGTTACAGGAATTTCTTGATAAGGGCTTTATTTGTCCCAGTGTGTCACATTGGGGTGCTCCGATCTTGTTTGTGAAGAAAAAGGATGGTTTTGTGTGTATGTGCATTGATTATCGCCAGTTTAACAAAGTTACAGTGAAGAACATATATCCATTGCCTCGTATTAATGACCTATTTGATCAGTTACAGGGTGCCAGAGTGTTTTCCAAGATTGAATTGCGTTCAGGCTATCATCAGTTGAAGATTCGGGAGCCAGATATCCCAAAGACTGCTTTCAGGACTCGATATTGTCACTATGAGTTCCTTGTAATGTCATTTGGGCTGACCAACACCCCAGAAGCATTCATGCATTTGATGCACATTGTATTCTGGCCCTATCTTGGCCTATCGTGACTCATTCGTCATTGTGTTTATTGACGACATCTGGTGTACTTCCGGAGTCGGGAGGATCATGAGTAGCACCTGAGGACTGTGCTTCAAACCTTGAGAGAAAAGAAGTTTTATGCAAAATTCTCAAAGTGTGAGTTCTGGCTAGATTTAGTGGCATTTTTGGGACACGTAGTCTCGAGTGAGGGGATCAAGGTGGATCCGAAAAAGGTTGAAGCAGTGCAGAGTTGGCCTAGACCGTCCTCAGCTACGAAGATTCGGACTTTTCTTGGTTTGGCGGGGTATTACCCTCTATTTGCAGAGGGTTTCTCATGTATTGCAGCACCTATGACCAGGCTGACCCAGAAGGGTGCTCCATTCAGATGGACAGAAGAGTGTGAGGATAGCTTTCAAAAGCTCAAGACAACTTTGACTATGACCCCAATATTGGTATTGCCTATAGGATCGGGGTCTTATGTTGTATATTGTGATGTGCCGCGAATTGGTATCGGCACGGTGTTGATGTAGGACGGTAGGGTGATTGCCTACGCATCCAAACAGCTGAAGGTGCATGAAAAGAACTATCATGTCCACGACCTTGAGTTAGCAACTATTGTTCATGCCTTGAAGATTTGGCGGCACAATTTGTACGGTGTACCTTGTGAGATCTACACCGATCACCGGAGTTTGCAGCATCTGTTCAAACAGAAGGATCTTAACTTGCATCAACAGAGGTGGTTGGAGCTACTTAAGGATTATGAAATCATTATTTTATACCATCCAAGGGAAGGCCAATGTGGTGGTCGATGCCTTGAGTCGCTAGGCGGAGAGTTTGGGGAGCTTAGCATATCTAGTAGCAGCCGAGAGGCCATTGGCATAGGATGTTCAAGCCTTGGCCACAGTTCGCGGTACTCCATTCATCCGGGTGCCGCGAAGATGTATCAGGACTTGAGGCAGCATTATTGGTGGAGGAGAATGAAAAAGGACATAGTGGAATATGTAACCCAGTATCTAAATTGCCAACGGGTGAAGTAAGAGCATCCGCAGCCAGGCGGATTGCTTCAGAAGCTAGAGATTCTGGAGTGGAAATGGGAGCGGATCACTATGGATTTCATTGTTGGCTCCCACGGACTCAGCGGAAGTTTGATGCAGTTTGGGTGATTGTGGATAGGCTGACCAAGTCATCTCATTTCATTCCTCTGATGACTACTTATTCGTCCAAGCAGCTGGCTTAAGTTTATATACGCGAGATTGTCAGGCTTTATGGCATGCCAGTATCTATCATATCTGAGCGGGGTACGTAGTTTACATCACGATTCTGGAGGGTTGTACAACATAAGTTAGGTACTCGGGTTGAGTTGAGCATAGGATTTCACCCTCAGATGGACGGACAGTCCGAGCGCACTATTCAGATACTGGAGGATGTGCTCCGTGCATGTGTGATGGAGTTTAGAGGTTCTTGGGATCAGTTCTTGCCACTTGCGGAGTTTGCCTACAACAACAGTTATCAGTCGAGCATTCAAATGGCACCATATGAGGCTTTGTATGGTAGGCAGTGTCGGTCTCCAATGGGTTGGTTCGAGCCGGGCGAGGCTAGGCTATTGGGTACAGACTTGGTTCAGGATGCTTTGGAGAAGGTTAAGGTGATTCAGGATCAACTTTGCACAACCCAATCTAGACAGAAGAGTTATGCGGATCGGAAGGTTCGCGATGTTGCATTCATAGTTGGAGAGCGGGTCTTGCTCCAAGTTTTGCCCATGAAGAGCGTTATGAGGTTTGGAAAGAAGGGCAAGCTAAGCCCAAGGTTTATTGGCCCATTCGAGGTGTTGCGTCAAGTTGGGGAGGTTGCGTATGATCTTGCTTTGCCTCCTAGTCTTGCAGGACTTCATCCAGTATTCCATGTTTCTATGCTCCGGAAGTATCACGGTGATCCGTCTCATACGTTGGATTTTAGCTCAATCCAGTTGGACAAGGATCTATCTTATGTTGAGGAGCCGGTGGCTATTTTGGACAGGCAGGTCCGAAAGCTGAGGTCAAAGGACATTGCTTCAGTAAAGGTTCAGTGGAGGGGTCAGCTGGTCGAGGAGGCGACTTGGGAGACCGAGCATGATATGCGCAGCCGTTATCATCATCTTTTCACCACTTCAAGTATATCTCTATACTCGTTCGAGGATGAATGATTCTTTTAAGAGGGGGGTCGTGCCAGTCGTTTTGAGAGTAATAGCCCCGATCCCCTATTTACTGCTTTCCCCGTATCTTTCTATGCTTATGTGACTTGCCGGGAGGTTTTGTTTTTGGTTCCGGAGTGAATTGGGACACTTAGTCCCTAAAATGGAAGCTTAAGTTCTAGGATTTTGACCATAGTTGGAACTGTGTGAAGACGACTCCGAAATAGAGTCTCTTCGGTTCCGTTGGGTGATTTTGGACTTAGAAGTGTGTCCGGATTGTGAATTAGAGGTCTGTAGCTAAATTAGGCTTGAATTGGAGAAAGTTGAATTTTTGGGAAGCTTGACTGGAAGTGGACTTTTTGATATCGGGGTCGGATTCCGATTTCGGAAGTTGGAGTAGGTCCGTAATGTCAATTATGACTTGTGTGCAAAAATTTTGGTCAATCGGACTTGATTTGATAGGTTTCGGCATTGGTTATAGAAGTTTGAAGTTTCAAAGTTCATTAAGTTTGGATTGGAGTGTGATTCGTGTTTTTGTTGTTGTTTGATGTAATTTGAGGGCTCGACTAAGTTCGTACGATGTTTTAGGACTTGTTGGTATGTTTGGTTGAGGTCTCGGGGGCCTCGGGTGGATTCCGGGCGGTTAACGGACTAGTTTTGGACTTGTTGGAATTTCAGAAAAATCTGGTGTCCAGTTGCTGGTTTCCTTCTTCGCGTTCGCGAGGGGAGTTTCGCGTTCGCGAAGAGGAGCTGGTGGCAGGAGAGGATTTGTGCTTCGTGTTGGGGAAGTGGGAGCTGCATTCGCGAAGGTCTGTTCAGTGGTGTATCGTGAATGCGTGAAGAGTATCGCGTTCGCGTAGAGGAAGTAGAGCAGCTGGGACACCAAGGCATTTGTTCTACGCGTTCGTGTAGTAGGCATCGCGTTCAAGAGTAGTAGGCGTCGCGTTCGCGAAGAGGTAGGTCACTCATGCATCGCGTTCGCGAGAGTGTCCTCGCGTTCGCGTAAAAGGGTTTCGGTTAGTAGCTATTTGTGCAACGCAAACGCGAGAGTGAGGCCGCGTTCGCGAAGAAGGAATTACCTGGGCAGCAGTTTATATTTCAAAAATGAGGATTTTGCCATTTTTATCAAAACTTGAGTTAGAGAGCTCGGATTTGGACGAAATTTTGAGGGATTTTCAGAGGCATCGATTGGGTAATGATTCTTCACTTTTTTTTGGTTATATCCCACTAATCTATCATTAATTTCATCTTCTAATTTAAGATTTGGGTTGAGAAATTTGGGGGAAAAGTAAAAAAGTTCTTCAACCAAATTTTGAGGTTTTGATTGAGATTTTGATATCGGATTTGAGTGATTTTGGTACCACTGAACTCATGGTTGAATGGGTGTTCGTATTTTGTGACTTTTACTCGATTCTGAGACATGGGCTCGGGTCGATGTTTTTGGGCGATTTTCGAATTTCTTGTTAAAGTCTTGATTTCATTAATTAGATTAGTTTCTTATAATTATATTTATGGTATGTAATTGCTTTTGGCTAGATTTGGCCACTCAGAGTCGAAAAATCAAGGAAAAGGTATCCTTACTGATTGACTGAGCTTGGTTCGAGGTAAGTGGCTTGCCTAACCTTGTGTGGGGGAAAATCCCCTAAGGATTTGATACTTCTATGATATGTGAGAGCCGTGTACGCGAGGTGACGAGTGCGTACACTGGCTAATTGTGTAAAAACCCAGATTTTTTTACTGAGTAGTAACATGTTACATATTAATTAAGTTATACCAGCATGTGTCTTGTTTAGCCTAATATCGCATGTCTACGTGTCTAAAATGCTTATTTGAAATTTGTGTAGCATGCTTAGTTGAATTCATATTTTTCCTTGATTTGTATCAGTCTTAACTGTAGAGTTCTTGTTGTTAATTGTTGTTTCCATTGGTTTCGAGCTGTGTGTTTACTTTTGGGACTACGAGGCGGTACCTCGGGAGATCCCCCAACATTTTTACTTTTGGGACTACGAGGCGGTACCTTGGGAGATCTCCCTGCACATTTACTTTTGAGACTACGAGGCGGTACCTTGGGAGATCTCCTTGCATATTTACTTTTTGGACTACGAGACAGTATCTCGGGAGATCCTCTGTTGAGCATTTACTTTTAGGACTACGAGACGGTATCTCGGGAGCACCCCTATTGTTTATCACTATGTGTTGTATTTTTATTTTCTGTAGAATTATCCTTGTTAGATTCTCAGTTTTTTCACATTATTATATCTTTTGTCTTAATTATTATATACCAGTAGGGCCCTAACCTGACCTCGTCACTACTCTACCGAGGTTAGGCTTGAAACTTACTGGGTACTGTTGTGGTGTATTTATGCTATTCTTTTGCACATGTTTTGTGTGCAGATCCAGGTACCTCCTACCAGCCCCACTATTAGTTGCGTACTTGTTGCTGCTCCGAAGACTTCAAAGTATATCTGTCAGCGTCCGCAGACCTCGGAGTCCCCCTTTATCCCTTCTATGTTGTTCCTCCTTTATTTCTTCTAGTTACCTATGTATAGAAACAATTAGACAAATTCATAGAGCTTGTGACTTATGACTACCGGGTTTTGGGAACATTGTTTATACCAGAGTGTTAGTTTACTTGTACATGTCGAGCGGCATTTTTCCGTCATATAGTTAACTGTTGAAATTTAGTTGTTGATTCTGTCTTTATTTTTTGATTATTTTCGCAATTGCTAGGCTTACCTAGTCATAGAGACTATGTGCCGTCACGATCTATTGCGGAGGGAGAATCGGGTCGTGACAAAGAGGCCTAGTTCAAACAGAACCCTTCTTATAGGGTGGTTGCGTAGATTAGGTGCTCTTCAAAAGAATTATAATTGTATGTGAAATTTGAATGTTCTATTAGTAAAATAAAAGGCTCTAAGCCTTGAAATTTTTTTATGAATTATCTGACACTCTTACTTAGTTACTTAATGGCTTGAATTTATATTAAATAAATTACAACTCTATTATAATTACTAAAATATTTCATTACAAGTCTTTTGTTTTAATATTTTATAATTCTTTACTTAGTTTCTTTATAATTGTATTAAGTATTAAGTTTATTAAATAAGTCAAAAAACTAGCCGTTGCAAACATTAAAAACTTAGCCATTGTAAAAAAACTACCATTGCCAAACTTAATGCTTAAATAATTAAAAAAAATAAAAAAGGCCCACTTAAGGCCCGTGAACCGTCCCGTCTCATCCCATTTGTTGGTGGGATGGGATGGGCCTACAGTTTTGTCTCGTTTATCCTGTCTTTAGGCCCATCCCGCCTTCGTCCCAGCTAAATGTTGTCCCATCCCATCCCATCTCGTCCCATTTATTTGGTCCTGTCCTATCCCGTCCCGTTGGACAGCCATATTTCATGGTAGGCGACTATGTACTCCAAAGCATATTTGCATCTTCCCAAGAACTAAACATGGGAAAGCTAGGGAAGAACTGAGAAGGACCCTACAGAATCACCAAAATAACTCACAAAGGATCATATAAGCTTGAAAAAATGGATGTCAGGCCAGTAAAGGCAAATTGGAATGTGGCACATCTCAAACGATTCTAATTCTAAATTGCGGCGGTTTTCCTTCTCTCTCCTTCAACTTGTCTTATGAATTTGTTATTTTGTACTAACATTTTTATATGATAAGCAATAAATCGGCCCAGCCTGGATAATGACCACACAGACCTTTCTAGCACAACCAATGAACCTCTGTAGTTCTACGCCAAGGTCGAACAATCTGATCATGAAAGGAGTCGGGTACCATATTCATCTAAGAATACTCCCCTAGCACCTCGGTTTCCTTTTGCAGGAACATGACCCTTAGGAGAAATCGGATGGCATTCCAGCATTCGAGTCTTCATTCCTCAAACTCAACTCTGAGGGGACAGACACCCCGTATGGAGTCTATACGTGAACATCCAGGAGGTGAAAATCCAGAGCAAGAGAATTTGAAAAGGTCGGGAAACATACACTTGGAATATCTCAAGGTGAATAGAAGATTCATATCTCCAAAGTTCGGAAGACCTCACAAAGATGTCACAACTGAAGCGAAGAAAAAGCATGCAAGATTTTTAGAAAAAGCCTCTCCAAAAGAAGTGCGCAAATGTAAACTCAAATCAGCCTAAGCCATCTTGGACATACGATTGGAAGGTACCTGATAAAGCAAATGTGTTCAGTGTCATTGTCTCATTCAAATGAATAGAGTTCCATTTCTTTTTGAGTACATATATTTCACTCATGTCATATGAATATGCTTCCATATAAGCTCTCCCTTTCTTTTGCGGCAAAAGTGAAGGTGAGAGGTCACCTTCACTCGCACCAAATAAACATAAAATAATGACCACTTTCATAAAAAAAAAAACTAAATTGTTGAGTCATGACTGGCAATGATTGCTTCTAAGAAGTTTCTAAGTCTACGAAGACCAAACATAAAAATTGTGGCAAAAGTGTAAAGGGCACAACCAGATTCACAAGAATGAAGTACAAGAAGGGGCCTGGAATCAGGAAGTACAAGGAAAATGCCGAAGAAGAACTACGGGGACCCGGACTACAGCTGGGGGCTTGGGAAGCATAAGTGGATGGGGCGTTGGGATCAACATTAGTAGTTGTCGGAGGGGTCAAGGATTCATGGTTAACCTCTTCTCATCTGTCTTCATCATCAGAGCCTTCCTCATCCAAGTTGGTGTTAAGCCCATGCCTGTCGAGAGAGGGAAGGCCAAGTAGTACCGGTGACTCTCTTACCTCGGCTTCGAGGTTAGAAATTCTGAGTGGTATATCCAACTCACCAACATGCGCCTTGTGGAGGGAATGGAGTGAGTCTACAGAATTGCCCAGGCCCCGTCCAACACCATCCTCTTCTGTAAATTCATAAGGGCCTCTTGAGCAGATTCTGATCGGTATTATTGACTAATGCCCTCGCCTCGGCCGCTTCTCACTTGGACCTTAGGCCCTGGAGCTCGGCCTCCAACCGAGAGTAGCTTTCCCTTAGCCACACCTCATCACTAGTCCTCGTGGTCAACAATCCTTCTAGATCTAAAATCCTCTTGGAAGCCCTGTTCCATTTGACCCAAAGGGGAGCATCACTAACCAAGAAATCTTGCATCCTCTAATCACATCTCCTTTATACGGATTCCATCTGTGTTTTGAGGGCCTCGTTCATATCCTTGAGCTCTTCGATCTCTTTTTGAAGGTTCTCATTCTCGGTCTTTGAGGATAGGAAGGCTACCATGGTACAACGCTCGAATGTCACTGAGCTCACTAGAAATAAGTTCCAAGTCCTCGAGTAGTTGGTCAAAACACACAGGATCTTGGATACCCATTCTTCAGTGTCGAACACTCTTTTGAGAGGCACCGCGATGGATACAAAACATTAAAGGTAAAAAATAATCTGAAGCATGTTACTAAGGTAGGGTAACTCAAATATTCACGATCATTGTTCCACTTTTTTAGGAACTAGAACTTATCGTTTGTACAAAGAAACTTTATAGGAACTACTGAGTATCTTTCAAACCACTGACAGTGGAAGTCATCTTTATAGTGTGATATTAGAGCCTTTGAGCCCCGTTGCAAAATGTTGATTATCCCCCCCCCCTCCCCCCAGTAAATCTTGGGGAATAGATGTGAAGAAGATGTTGGAAGGTAAAATCTATGCCAGCCTTTTCCGCTAGAAAACATAGACACATAACCAGCCTCCAGATCTAAGGGCAACCTATGCCAAGCATAGTTTGTACTAAACACAGAATTCAGCGACCACGTCATCAATGAGGAGAGGGAACCCCATAGTAAAAGGATGCATGGGGATGAATGAGTGTCCGGGATGATACCCTCTCGAGGAAGTTCGGGAACGAGGTTTGTCCGGCTCTTCCATCTGTAATCCTTCTGAACCCAGGGCAGGATGTCATTGGTAATGAGGGTCAAGATGAAAATGGGGGCATTTTGATCCCCACTGACTTCTCTTTAATGTTGAAGTCATTGTCCTTCTTTATTCCCTAGGCATGACACCAGGGACTGTTATCTTAGGCTGAGACGCCAAATCCACCTTCTTGGTGGTCCGCCTCCTTTTTGCCGGCGGCGCGGCAATGCACACCACCATCCTTTCTATACTAGTGGTCGCTGGAAAATCCTCCTGCTCATTTGAAGGAGAGGAAGAGGGTGACCACTCTGAGAGTTATTGGTCCTGGGATCCATTAGACAAGATGGGGCTTAACTTATGAAGAATAGGGTCTTTCTTAAAATGGCAAGGAAGATGATTGGAACATTGAGACATTTAAAACTTGGAAACTTGAGAAGGATGAGAAGTCAAGCAATGAGTTTTCCTCATATTTTATATCTATCAAAACGATGCATCCCCAAACACTTATTGCAATCGGGTGTGACCGCGTGTTAGTTGCATTAATGGAAGCAACGTCAAGCGCCAGGTGCTTGAAAGGATGTCTGACATGAATGGCGCGTCTTTTTCACTTTACCCTTCCCTAGGATCATTAATTTAAGTTGAAGGGAACAAAATCCGAGTACGTGTTGTACGAGTGTATTGAGTGGATGACATGGCCTGACGACTATACAGAGTCGATATCATTCAAACACCACATATGGATTCGTAAATATGCTCTTCCGGTACTGCAATTAGTCCCTTCGAGTTCAAAAGGGGTGTCGCAAGTCCAGCTCGAACCCATAATTTGTTACAAAAAAAGGAAGATAAAGTAGTTTGCATACATACTTAACAAGGTTCATTGCAAAACAAGGTATAGCCTCGAAAATAAAACACAAGTGAAAAGCAAACAGGAAAACATTAGCAAGAAAGCAAATTAACATAAATCTTCTAGATTGTGGATACTAAAATGTCACCCTCAGTGGTCCCCACCCGGGGACTGTGGATTTTGAGGCGTAGGCCTAGCTGAATGAGGGCAGGAAAATAACAAACCACTCTAAGGGGTCGAAGGGTCAGGGCGTGAGCTAGAAGGTTCTTCTTCGGAATCCTCCTCCAAAAAGTTGGCAAGCTCTTCATCCTCTGAAAGTCCTCTCTTGGGAGAGTCTACATTAAGATTAAGTTTATCTTCCTCCATGGCTAGTCTTGTCTTTTGTATTTCTTCCTCCAATTCGTGGATTCCTACAGGGCTGCCCCCCAATGTGGATAACTTGGATTGCAGGAAGATGACATTTTATGTTAGCTCCAATTGCAGCCTCATCTAATCAAGCTCTCGAGCCATGGCATCCCTCTCTTCCTGTAACCTATTCACCATGACCTGTTGGGAATCGGTTGAGTCCTTCCATGACCCGAGGGCCTACTCAAGGTATGATGCGCGGAGCCTGGCTCGAGCTAGGTCATAAGTCAATGTTGCATTAGCATCAACCAACTTGTTCGCTTGTGCTTCTTTCTCAGCCGGAGACACCACCAGGTTCTCGACACTCCCACTATGTGTGATTCCCATCTTCTTGTTCTCCTTCTTCAGCTCTTTCAGGTCATCCCTGGCCAAACAGGCTAATAGCTAATAGTTTCCTTGTCTGAGAGTGCCTCTGCGCAGTGGGCTTCCCAATCTTTAGCATTCTTCCTCAATCCTTATATGGTTCTCTCATAAAAGGAGAACTTGTCCTATCCTAATCAAGATCAAATTTGCCTCCACAAGAGCAATTTGACCTTATATACAAGTTGATTAAAGAAAAAAAAAAGACAAAAGGTTGAAAACATTACGCGAAGGGTGCACTGAAGCACATTATTCATCAGCGTGGTTCAGAATTGAGTAGATATCTCTTTCCTTTCCATGGGACCCAATGCTTCTAGCCATGTCGTCCCATCACCAAAATGGTTCAGGATATTGACCCCTTCCGGCACATTGATCAAAAATCGAACGGATGCCAGCGCTCGTTGAAGAACCGATGAGAGGAGGGCACGGAGCTGAAAGATCCAGTAGGTGTGAACGAATAGGTCTTCTAGTGGGATCGTCCTCAGCAATTTCTTTCCCCCGATCTAAGTGAGGATTCATACTGGCTCCAAGCCATGGTACTCTGAACTAGGGGACTCCGAACCCTCATCCTCAACTACTAAGGCGGTGGTGTCTTGTTGATGCTTGGTTTAAAGGGCGACTCAGGAGATGTTTTGGACACTGTTAGTCCCTATCAAAAAATTTGATCCTTGGAAGGCCTACCAGAGTAGAAGCTAACGAGTCTTCTCTTCTTTTCAAAGCCGATAGTTGTGTGAATCTTTTCATGGCAGAGTCAATGGAAGTGGGGAGCTTGGTCAATACTTGTGGAGCTGCCTTCCTCAGAGGAATACCTAGAGAAGAAATAAGCAAAACAACATCAGGCACGAACTCCTATGAGCCAAACAGTGGGAAAGCAGCTGGTTCGAATGTTTACAATGATCCTTTGTTCTCCATCCCAATAACTTTCGATATAAACCTCCAAGATCTCTCCGTTATCGGGGAGGTTGCTAAGATTTTCCTAACCTACTCTTCAATGTTCAGAATTCTCTTCGAAGCTAGTGGCTACAAAGAAGGGAACAAGAAATCAAAATAATGGTTTTAGAGAGAAAAAGAAAGAATACTATAAGCCAATAAATAGGAAGTGTCCTCACGTTTATCGTTCCACTTCTCTGAGATAAGCATATATCCAAGCCGAATCAACTTACAAGTAGGGACTACAACAAACCGGCCGAACCAACCCCTATTGTGATTGTCCTCAAAGTCCACGAGAGTTCATGTACCTCGACTATCCATCAAAATAATACTCCCCCTAAATGGCTTTGGACAAAAGAGGTGCAAAAGGTACGAGAGAGAGAACTCGGAGTCAGCCACACTTGCTAGGAAACAGAAGCAGGCCACGAGCCTCCAAACATTTGGCCCAACTTGTCCCAAGCGCACCTCGAAGTGGCGACAGAAATCGAGGATCACAGGATCTATCAGGGGTTCAAACCCAAAGGTAAACAGATAAGTATACACAAAGGTAAAACAAGGACTGTGGCTAGAAATTCTTTTGTTCGCTCGAGGAACGTGAACGATAACACGGTCACCCCAGTGGAAGTCACAGAGAATTAGGGTAATATGTTCGTCGCGAACAAAAGAGTCTATGTTGTCAACATCAGAACTCCCAAATTCCCCTAACGCTTCATTCCATGCCTCAATGACCACCTCGAAATCCAAATATTTGCGGAGAACCTCCAGGACTGAGGGCTAAAACTTTAAAGTTCCCCTTTCTGCCTTTGTGAGATTTGGGGTCCTTCTCCTTCACTTTAAAAAGAACGGCACATGAAACATTCGCAGAAGCAGCACGTACATAAGTAGGTGGTTTTCTGGTAAAAGTGGAGAAGTTCATGTAGCTATGGGTGTTGAGGGTGGTCATCTGCTAAAGGAAGGTCGAAATTTTTGAGAATCCATGGGAATAACGAAAGAGGAATAGAGAAATGAAGGACCAATGGGAAATCCAGTGAAGCAAAAAAGGAAATGGAGGAAAAGGTCAGGAGAAGAGTTTTAAGCTAAAAAGAAGGCCCATAGCTGTCGTGCCCCCTTTTTTCATCTTTGCAGCGGAAGTCAGGGTTTCGACATTCATTTGGTACAACTCGTTTCCTTTTGGGAAAGGGGTACAGAAGTTGAAGAGTCTCCACCTAACGGATTTAAGGTGCGTTAGGGCACCTATTGCAAGTAACTCATAAGACCGGTTTGTGTTACCAGAGATAGGTTAAGGGCTTGAAATTACCTTGAGGGGAAGGTGTTAGGCACCCCTCGAGATCCACAATGGTAGGTCCCGGCCAAACTCATTTTCTAAATTATCCATTTAACAGATAGACAGTCTAAGCATACATATAAGATAAAGAAAATTTAACAGTTAAGCAGTCTAAGCACACATATAAGATAAAGGAAATTTAACAGATAAGCAATCTAAGGGCACATATGTAAATAAGATAAGGGAAGTCCTAGATTTGTTAGCCTATAGGATCACATTTGTACAATACCCAGTAATCCTTCCTCAACTAGAGGGGCTACACGTGGTATTAGCGAACAGGTCATCATGTCCTTTTACTACCCAATTACCCTCCCCTTAGTGGCTATATAAGCGCTTTTAATTAGACGAACTCAATGCGTGCATTACCCGTCCCTTCCTTGTGGTCCTGGAGGTGTTTAGGACCTCTATTTTTAGGCAGTTTAGACTCTCCTAAGGTGTTTAAAAGGGAAAATCTAAGCGACAACAAAGAACAAACAGAACTGTCAAGTAAGAAACAATTAAGGGGGCTCATGTTTACCTCCACAAATAAACAGACAATTAGTACGTCTCAAACAGTAGATTTCAGATATTTCAGAAAGGTCCTAGAACAGGACATGAACATAGATAAGAGGGAAAGCATATTGATCAACAAGTACACAGAACAAGCAGGGATTGTTTGACAACCAGTGACCAAATTCATAGCATTAGAATACAAACTACTGATTCAGAGTATGAACAAGGAAATTATACTTAAAGCTAAAGTGATAATAGACATTAGAGCATAGAGACAAAATTCAGGAATATCCATATTGAGGACAGGGGTCTACCACACAGAATTAGTCATACCAATTGTGGTTAATCAGATAAATTAGGAGCCTGAACTACTTAAAATGAGCATGCTAGTTGAAGGAAACAGACAAGAGCTCAAGTAAACATGCTGGCTAAAATAGCAAACAAAAAGATTGAAACCTAGACATGCTGATTAAAACATTGAACAAAAGGGGGTAAAACTTAAGCATACTGATCAAAGCAGTAAACAGGAAGAACAACTAAGTACATAATCATTTAAACTAGTGTGGAAATAGGCATGGATTTAACAACTATGGAGCACATAGACTTGAATTTCAGAATGATATTAAAATAAGAGCATACCAGTTAAGGAAGCAAAGTGCAGAAAATAAAGCAGGTAGAGTTCCACAGTCTAGCCTTGGCTTTCAACCGGCTAGACGAGCAATGAGCACAAGTAGCAGAAAGAGAGATGAGAGAAAATTTGAGTGTGTGTGTGTGTGTATTTTTTAACTAGTGTCCGTGTTCTTGAGAGGTAGAACAAGAGTGAATATATAGCACTTAGGGAGTATAGAAAATAAGGTAAAGAGAATCAGAAGTCAGTCAATTAGGGGGCAATCAAATAATCACATAATCAATTCATGTAAGGGAGCCCGGAATAGATCCCTTAATTAGGGATAATCACTTAACGATCACAGCAAAAGGGGGTTAATTAGGGTAAGGAATCCAAATCATATCAAATAGGGAATCAGTAAGAATCCTAAAACCATGCGGATAACTTATTAAGGCAAGTGTGATCAATTAAAGTCACAAATAAGGGAACAAATAAGATCTGTGCACACAGATTTTAACAGGGCAAAATAATAGGAAATAATTAGTAAAACATTCAAAAGAATACTGATTTTTGGGAAAGAATTATTCAGATTCCATAAATAGAAATTAAATAAGTAAAGCTTCACAGAAATACAGAATTCGGCAAGAAAAAAAGGTTCGAGCCATAAAAAGAGATTAATTAGGGCAAAATCCCAAAGAAATACTGGAGTTTAACAAGGAAAATATTTAAGCCCAAAAACGGAGTAAACTAATATGACTGGTATCACATAAATAATAGAGTACCGAAACAAAATCGAAGAAACCAGTATATCGTACAGAATCAACTAGGGTTTGAACTTTCATGCGAAAATCAGTTAAGATGATGAAGAAACAATTAACTAAATGCTGAGAACTTAGAAAAATCGTTAAAGAAAAGTTTGAGATGAACCCTAGTTTAGAAAGAGTGATTAAAAATCGGAATAATCAATTAAAACTAGAGATTTTTTGAAGGAAGACAGTTAATAACATTCGAATCACCTTAGATCTATAAAGATCTGAGAAGAATCGATAGTATCGAACTAGGGTATTCAGAAAAATAGCAGAGGTGAAGAGGATAGGTCAAGAACCCATAGATTCATAATAAAACAAGGAGAGATCCTTACTTACGAACGAAAAATGGCTTGAGACAGGCCGGTAAACAAAGTTTAAAACCAGAACTAGTTGGAGTTCCTTGAGATCTTCTCAAGGACTCATGGAGTCAAAGAGCCGTGGAGTGAGGTAGGGTCTCCACATAAATAGGAGTTTGAGTATAGTGCTGATCATTGGTGGAATTCTGGGGTTCAGGAATGACTGGGGGAGTATTTTGTGGAGTGTGGTAGGTGTTTGGCTGGTACTATGGTGGGATAGTTTGATTCTGTGGTGGAGTTGTATAACTGTGAGGTACGGGAGGATTTTGTAGGCGCTTGTTGGGTGTGTTTTGAGGTGGTGCGGGGTTCTGAGTGTTTGGGTGACTGATGTCTGGGACACTGAGTGAGAAGGATAGGTTTGCCACATTCCAGACATGCTCAAGCTCACCCTGGAGTTCCAGTATTTTCTGTTCGAGCCGTGAAACTGCATCATTTGGGGCCTGAGTACCCCGACCATCAGAAGTTTTTGCATGTTCAACCTGTGTGTTGTTTTCCTTTCTGGTGCCGTTCAAATCTTCCATATTTGCTTTTCCCTTGCCTTTTGATGGACTACGAGGAGGAGAAGATGGAGGGCCCCTGGATCTTGTGTGATAAGCCGATGATGCCAGTATGCACGAACCAACCTTTGGGGAATGGGAATAATCAAAAGAAAGAAAGAAAAACAAAAGGTAGCCAAGTCAGTAATGATTCAGAAAAGAGTACTTATAGTATTTAAACATATATTGTGGAAAGATGGAATTCGCATCCTAATTTGGGAGCCTCATTGTGCCCGAGGTAGGCCTAGCGACAAGTTGATTTGGAGAACTTAGATGCCAATAAATGCTCATTAATATAAAAATAAATGAATCCCAAAATGACATTAAGATAAAAAAAAAGGTAAGTCACTACTGGCACTTGGCCTTATTACATTCTAGCCTACTTGGTCCCAGAAGGACCTTCCCTAGACTCGATCTTTCTAACTCCATCAACCAGGTTCCCCAGCTCTCGCAGACCCAGCAGCAGATAGGCTCTAGCCAGATGTCCTCCCTCCCTTCCTTCAGCATTCTGGCAATCGTCGATCCTCTTTATTATTTTACCTCCTAGCTCCACCAAGCCTCGCTCCAGATATTCCAACCTTTTGTTGGAGGTGATAGCCAGTCCTTCCATTCTTTGATCAGCCTTATATTTGTCTCATGTATTTCCCGATGCTCATTCTCGGAGTCATGAACCCTCTTGCGTAGTCTGTTGTATTTGACTTGGGCCTCGGCATCTTCTTCTATGATCCTGCTTCCCCGATCGGTTCCTGGATTCACTATCCAATCTAGGTTCTCTTCTAACCATGCCGGGTAGAAAGGTGCACACCCAGCGTGATACCTGTCTGGCTCAATGGTGTTTTTCTCCACAATGATCTTGCAGTTCCACATATGCTGAGCTTGGCACCTGTAAGGGATGTCGTCGTCTTGAAAGTCTGGTTGAGCAGATTGTCGAAGAACTCTACCCACTCTTTGGCACTTTCTGGTTGAGCAAACCTGTCCGGAATGTAAGTCATCCACCTAGTGTGAAGAAAGGCAAATATGATAGTTCCAAGCGCTTCGCGGAAATTCTTGACGGTACTTACCCTTTTGGAGATGCTCCAATAACAACAGTTGTAGTAGTAAATTGCAACCCTCGAAATGCTTGAACCCTTTCTGACAGTGGTCCAGAACCCTGTAGATGTCGGCTATGATCATAGGGACAATAATGTATGTCTGTCCCTCAATTCCCTCCATTAAAGTCTTGGCGACCATGGCCAGTCTAGTGTGGATTCTTTCCCTTCCCATTGGTAACACTATCAGACCCAAGAAACATATAGTGAATACGAACACTCAGCGGTGGATGTGACCCAGAGAATTGATAGAAAACTCGTCATGGAATGTACGATAAGACTTGCTATGGCCGTATCTTTCATACAGGTATTCGAAGGGTATGTAGGACTTCTTCAGACACTCTAGATCAGCGTTCTTCTTTAAACCCATCATCTTTAGGAAACCCTTACCAATGCGATTCTTCGGTACTAATAACCCAGGGCTATCCCAAGTCAGTCCAGCAAATCCCCCGATTTCTTCTAGGAGTGGTGTCATTTCTATATCCCCGAAACGGAACACGGCTCTTTCACTATCCCAGAACATAGTCACAGCTTTGATCAACATGTTGTTTGGCTGATGTCTAGCAGGGAAGGTAAATTGCCCAAGTATTTTCTCACGTGCTTCTTGCCACTTGAGGAAAGATCCTCCCACCACTCTAGTAGCAATGGGGGTATGTTGCTGACCATGCCGAACCTGGGGACCTTGTGCCTCATTTTCTACAAAAACAAAAAGGTTAGGCCCTTTTCCCCCACCTGATTCGACTATTTATACATTCATGATTAGTATATTGGCATTTAGTTCTCCAAATTAATGCACAAAACGTGCTTGCATCCGTTGGGATTATGGAAACCCCGGTGAACTTTAGATAAGGCTTGTCTTAAAGGGTTATTATGTGGACAACATATTAACCCAGCTAGGTTTGACCATGATGCATGCACAATTATAATAAGAGTAAGGTTACTATGGGGGTCTAGACTGGTACCCTCAAGTGGACAACTTGAGGGGAAAAGGCACGGAACCGTCGATTGCACCGCTGATCGACTAGTTATACCCAAATAAGACTTTCCGAATTTAAGGGTGACATATTGGAAGAGCGCAACCACTCATCAAGTGTTGTTATAGGATTGATTACGCACGAGTGGAGTATAATGTCGAGCATGATTTATGCAGCAGTAAATAACATGTTGTCACGTATTTGCACGTTAGAAAAGCGATAAATACAGCATTTATAATTGAAAGACGTTTAAGAAAGAAAAGTCAGTTTCGTATTGAGGAAATAAATACTTGAAAATAAACAGTTAAATTCACATAAAGGGAGAGGGAAAGGGTGCAAGTATTAACAAAGAAAAGCAATGTTTGGACTAATTCACAAAGCAAATTTGTTATGGTAAAAGCCTAAAAAGCCCCAGCAGAGTCGTCATGCTGTCGCGCCCCCTTTTTTCCATCTTTGCAGCGGAAGTCAAGGTTTCGACATTCATTTGGGACAACTTGTTTCCTTTTGGGAAAGGGGTACAGAAGTTGGAGAGTCGCCACCTAACTGATTTAAGGTGCATTAGGGAACCTATTGCAAGTAACTCATAAGACCGGTTTGTGTTACCAGAGATTGGGTAAGGGCTTGAAATTACCTTGAGGGGAAGGTGTTAGGCACCCCTCGAGGTCCACAATGGTGGGTCCCAGCCAAACTCATTTTGTTAATTAGTCATTCAACAGACAGGCAGTCTAAGCATACATATAAGATAAAGGAAATTTAACAGATAAGCAGTCTAAGCACACATATAAGATAAAGGAAATTTAACAGATAAGTAATCTAAGCAAACATATGTAAATAAGATGAGGGAAGTCCTAGGTTTGTTAGCCTATAGGATCACATCTGTACAATACCCGGTAATCCTTCCTCAACTAGAGGGGCTACACGTGGTATTAGCGCACAGGTCATCATATCTTTTTACTACCCAATTACCCTCCCCTTAGTGGTTATATAAGCGCTTTTAACTAGACGAACTCTATGCGTGCATTACCTGTACCTTCCTTGTGGTCCCGGAGGTGTTTAGGACCTCTAATTTTAGGCAGTTCTAGACTTTCCTAAGGTGTTTAAAAGGGAAAATCTAAGCGACAACAAAGAACAAACATGACTGTCAAGTAAGAAACAATTAAGGGGGCTCATGTTTACCTCCACAAATACACAGACAATTAGCACGTCTCAAACAGCAGATTTTAGATATTTCAGAAAGGTCCTAGAACAGGATATCTAGGTGAGCATGACAAGCAGAGAATATGCAGCATTGTGTTAAGGCGAAGCAATAGAGACCTAATCAGTTTGCCTATTGGTTTTAGAACCTGTTGAATCTGGGCAGTCACAAATAAGCAAAGCATAGTTTCACGGTTTTTATTAGACCTTGATTACCTATAGGCTTGCCTACGTGTGGATCTGTAATACCCTATAAACATGTTGTCTAAATGCAATCAGAGTTCTGGGAATCAGTTCAGAACAGTTTGAATTTATTAAGTCCTATAGGCATGCTGGTCTAGGTGCTGAATATTACATTACAGAACTGGTTTATACACACTTATCTCTATGACATCTAAGTGTTGGGATTGTTTTTAAATATTTTTATAGACAAGATAGTTATTGATTTAGGTGATAAAGCGAATACAAATACAGTCCTAAGGTAGGATCTCTAATGCACAGAAAGAATGGACGTTTTTATTAGGCGAAATTATAGCAGTAACCTAATAACAGGATTTCTAGATGATCATGATTACGCAGAAACATAATTTCGTAACAAATGAGGTAGTGTGCCTATAACATGTTGTCCAGTATGCCAAGTGATCCTAAAAGTATGGTTTTTAATGCAGGTAAACATAGCATAAACCTAAAGTATGATTTCTAATGCAAGTAAACATAATATAGACCTAAAGGTATGATTTCTACCCGGTTCCCCACAAAAATCATATAAGAACCCCTCCCTTTTACTAATTTTTCCAATATCTGTTTACAAAGATTATCATTACAGACCATAAATAAATAAATTACATAATAAATATAAGTTATGCTATAGGGAGCCTCAAATAGGCCCAAAGGGATCCTGGAAGTACCAGGCCTTCAAAACAATCCAAGATGCCATAGTCCATAGTATCCAATGAGGTATCCTGGTGTGTCAAAGTTCCCAAGGGCCTCAAGGACCCCGGGCAATGCTCACACCAAGATCCTTATAAATAGAGAAGTAGTTATGTGCAGTGTGGAAGGGCCAGCCCCAGTGTCCCAGAGTTCGGAGAAATCTCATGGATTCCTAGGAAGTACACATACTGGAGGGGCAGAACTTAAATAATATAAGAGTAGAAGTGAGAGTGCTTGACATAGTTGGAAGAACTTAGTAAAAACAGTATAGAGGCAAAAAATTTAGGAGTGAAAAGGTATTTCAGGAATGGAAACAGTTTTGAAAAAAATGTTAAGAGTGAAAACAGTTTTGGAAGCAATTCTGAGAAGAACAAAGATTCAAAAAACAACCACACAACCACAAAAACTTAGAGTGCCCATATTCAAAGTCATTTATTACTTAATTCTAAGTGAAGACAAACAAGTTTACAAACAGGGATCGGGGGGGTTGGGAACATAGGGAGCTTAAATCAGAAACACATGAACATGGATAAGAGGGAAAACATATTGATCAACAACTACACAAAACAAGCAGGGATTGATTGACAACCAGTGACCAAATTCACAGCATTAGAATACAAACTACTGATTCAGAGTATGAACAAGGAAATTATACATAAAGCTAAAGTGATAATAGACATTAGAGCATAGAGACAGAATGCAGGAATATCCATATTGAGGACAAGGGTCTACCACACAGAATTAGTCATACCAATTGTGGTTAATCAGATAAATTAGGGAAAAATTGGATATCAACAATAGCTTGGTATATATAGGCGGGAAACTCTGCCATTCATAACCCACAAAATCAGGCAGGGTTCCAATTATAAGTAATCAGCATTGCCTAAGGACTATAACAGATGAAGAAACAAATGGAAAGCAGCCATGTATCCTAGTATATTAAATGTGGACTATGCGTGAGTCACATCAATCTTAAAGATTGAATTATGTTGAAATTCATTTCTTGTTAAAGAAGGATTCTAAGAAAGATTGACTCCTACCAAAAGATTATCACTTATCAGGAATTCATTATCGAATCGCCCGACAAGTGGGAGGAACTGACTATATTGATAAAATTTATCCTCTCCACGTGGCGTGCCCGAAAAATCCCGTGTGGCGAGAGAGACATAGAAATTGAGATAGATGATAGGATCCACTATTGGGTTCGGCAAACCCTCTTGCTCCAGAGACAGTGGTTATCAGAAGGTCAAGTATTCAAAAGGTGAACATGCATATCTGTAGACTTGGTTAACCGCGCCCAGAGATCTTGGACATCGGACGTTACAATGAGATGGCTACCACTATCGAGGATCTCGCTCTCCATTACCTAACCTCCTGGCGCGCTCGCCCAAAACTCGAAGCGGTAATGCTTCCTCTACTACTATAAATCCGTCCTAACACTTCGAGAAAGGGACATCTGAGAAAAGAAAGAAAACTCTCTTTACGCACAAAATCACCTTGGTATTAAAAAAAATTAAATAGCTTTCTAACTCAATCATTCTTGCTATCGGAGATTGTTTGGAGATTGGAAATCAAAAAGAAGCTACTCTGCTTTATAATTCTGTTTAATTTATTCCATTCTTTCTTATTTATGATTGTTTATTATTTGTGAATATCTTAAATCAAACAAAATGCTAGTGGCCCTGAAAAATATTAATTCAATTGTTTATTCTCAAAATCAATTTTTGGGTCAAACAATTTACTTGCCAACCTAGGAACACACTTCCAAGATAATCCTTGCACTACAGAAATAACAAATTTTGCTAAACTATGAATAACATAATTAAAGGATCCGATAATATATAAAAAGTCAACTTTCTCAAAGTTATCCCTTTTAACCAAAAAAAAAAAAAAAAAAAAAAAAAAAAAAAAAAAAAACTTTCTCAAAGTAGATAACATTTGCCAAATATCCTTAAGTCGAGAATATTACGGTTTAGACAACTAGTCTTATGGTGTGTGCGTCGCGCGTTGACACAAATTAATAAATGTAATTATTTTTAAAAAATTACGTAAATAGTATTAAAATAAGTTTGTGTTAAAAATAAAGATTAAAGGCATATACTTTCTGTAAATGATGAACGTTGAACAATTTAGCAAAGTCACTAAAAGGAGAAATCTAACTACACATAAGTCCGTCAATGTCTTATTGTAATTTTGATATATGAGTTTATTTGCTTTGGAAGTTAAGAGACTCACATTAGTTACGAGAGTAATTTTCTTTTATGACCTTTACATTTTTGTTAGAACTCGACTTGAAAAGCCAAATTTGAATGTCGCAAGCCTGCACAATTCTAAAAGATCAATATCTTTAATACGAAGAATACCACGAATATGACAACATGGAGATATACCTTGAAAAAAACAAATAATTAGTATTTTTAATATAAACCCATAAATTGAAAAATAGAATGGACTCAATGTTAATAACCTTGAAAAATTGAACCCATAAAATTTAAACAATGGATCTGCTGAACAACTTATGTGAATTCACAAGTATCAAGAATAACGTAATATTGTTCTAGGGGCATAAAACTTGTATTGGGTGATACCCTTTTTGCTTGAGCCCGACCGGATTGGGTCCGGTCCGGGGCAAGTCGGGGCCATCGAACCCGACCTGGATGCAAGGTAGAACGACGGCCACGTCAACAACCGAGGTCGAGTCATTTCGAGACCGTTGCAGAGCTCGATATGAGTCACCACCGGATGGAGAAACACACAAGGTCGGAAGCCGGACTCGTAACGGATAACCAAGCGTCGCCGGATATCTCGCCCAAACGTGATTTTCTCAACCACTTCAGGCCATTAAGGCGTAATTACAGGGATCCACGATGTAATTAATTTACCTACCTTATTTTTACCCTTAATCAGAATGTATAAAAGGGGAGAAGACCCCATAAAGAGGGGATCGGAAACCATTACACTAGAGTACCATCTCTCTCTATTCTTGTACGCTATCAAGCACAATTGTTCTAAGCAATATTATATTCTGCGATTATTTACTTTAACAGCAATTGTTGAGTCTTTATCTTTTATTTTCCTCAATCCAAACCTTTTGTATCTTTTAGTTCACGGATCCTTAAAACCCCATATAAATTCAATTGTTATCCGGATTCCAGGGTAAACACATATGTCAGTGGTGAAGCATGAATTTTACTAAGGTTATTTAGGGATACAGCGTTCAACATTAAACATATTTATATAAAATGTAATATTTGACCAATATATATAAATAGTTGGACGCATTCTGCCATGCATGACATTCTGTAATAAAAGTGTAGGTATTAAGTATTAATAGAACGTCATGCTGTGTGGTATGCCATATCATTTCTGAGTGATCTATAGATCTTTTTGTGCTTTGCACTAATATATGCGTTGACTTAATCAAACATAACTACGGGTCATAACAAGGATGGAATTAAGCAGTTGGGCTAGTATTCGGACCTGGGTCGTTACAAATGATACCAGTGTGGATAAAAACTTACAAGCTAGCTAACAGTGGGAACTAAGCACCATGCTGGAATAATAAGTGCTATTATCAAACATGAAAGTTGAAACTCTAAGTTGAAATACCATTATTATGACTAGGAGTGGCAAATGGACGGGTCGGGTCGGATATAATTCGGGTCGAAAACGAGTAATAAAAAAAAATAGCTAAATTATCCGACCCGGCCTATATTTAATATGGATAAAAAATGGTTAACCGGCGGATAATATGAGTAACTATATTATCCATGACTTCTTGAATTTAATGACTTATGGGAGAATTGCTAGTCTCTCAAACTTGAGGAACCCCCAATTTGAGGCATTACAAATGTAAAAGTTAAACCCATTAGTTCTCCATTGGTTACCCATTTTCTAAATGAACAATATGGTTCTTATACATATTTGACCCGTTTTTAAGTAAAAAGTTCATCAACGATTTAATTACAAAGTTCATCATAGATCGGGGTTTCGTGAATGTTTGACTAAAAAGTGTTAATCCTTTTTATAAACTAATTAAATAGGAAGATTTGAGGTAAATCATAACCAAAGATAATTCGTCCTAGATCTGAGGCCGAAGACAAGAACAAGCAAGCATAGCAGAACATAAAGTTTAATCATAGCAATAATTGAGTCCCGTAATGTAAGAAGAGGATGGTAATTTTCATAGCATTGAATAATAGCGAAGAATACATAGATCAAAAGGGTCACTGATCTTTAACAAAGTTGACCCCACCCATTTGATATGATGAGACTAACGATGTATACTGAGGATCTGAGCTTTCTTGCTTCTTTCTCCTTAGCAGGGAGGAGGAGATGAAGATCTCTCTTGTTCTCTAAAAATATGTCTGTCTGTGTGATTTTCATCCCCCCTTTCTTCTTCCTCTCACTTAGTTTATATACTAGGTATTCTCGTTTACACAACGGTGCGGTGATTAGCCATATTACCTAAGTCATTTGAGTGTATTACTGGTTGACCCTCTAAAATGACGCCGTAGCATCCAGTTCGCCGTTCAAGCATTCTGAATACACGACCTCGGCCGTGGCCGAGGTGCGTATCGTTATAGCATTGTATGGATACGTGTTAGCCCAAGTAAAGGTTAGTTTTGAAGACTGAAAAACGAACTCAGGCATGAACCAGGTCCATTCCCCAGGTTCATAAAAAACGGGCAGATTCGAGCATGTGGGATGCACATGAAGGAGATAAGCTTAACTTGCTGTATTTAATATCTCCTGATCGAAAAGGTTGCATAATTGATAAGGAGAAGGACTCGTTAATCAAAAAGAACACTATCTAAGATAGGGAAGGAGTTAGAAGTTGAAATCAACTAGAACTCTTCCACCAAGGAAGAGTTGCATCAGAACTCTAGTTATTTCATCATCTACTAAGTCTATAAATTTCAGGATGTTCTCACATTACATGGGTTGCACAAAAACGTAGAAGTTAAACGTGAATTGTGAACAATATAGCAAGGATTTTTGCAAGCAGTTCATGTGTGATTCAAGTGTGCAAACCTGAAGCTGCATGAACCTGATTGAAGAACCAGCTCCATAAAGAGTTTTATATGTCTTTCTTTATTTCTAGTTCAATTGTAGTAGGTGATTTCATATTGTACCTTTCAGCTTTATCTAGAAGCAATTGTAATAGGTACTTTGAGTATTCAAAATAGAGTTAACTTGAAGTTGTCGCAACAGTTAGAGGCTGGTTGCTACAAAAGGATTAGAGGTAATCCTTAGGTTTACAAAGAGTTTTGTAAATGCTGTTTCGGCTCAATGATTTAGTGAAGTGTTGGGGAAAATCCTACTGAGTAGTAGGCCGTGGTTATTTTCACCTATTGAGCCGGGTGTTTTCCACGTAAAAATACTTGTGTTCTTTACTTTCTACATTAATTATTTCGCAACAGTAGTAGAAGGAACACATAGAAGGACCAGGTCCTTCCGTAATCAGTTTAAGCGACACCACACAAATAACCCCCCCCCCTCTTGTGCGGTATTGAAGTATAAAACTGTGAGGCCCCGTAAAATTTTTTGGCTCAAAACCTAGTGTCTTGTGGTGTCGACTCCGAATATGTGTTAGGAATGCGTAGAATTCTTCGCCGCGGTTCGGACCTTTGGTATTGATCTAAACATGTAAAAATCAAAAGAATCAATTTTTCCAGAAAATGCCATTCTGCGGCCCAGAATGCGGTCGCAGATCTAGTATGCGGACCGCATTCCTACCGCAGAGTGAAACAAAAGAGTTGTCAAAATTAATGTTGAAAATGCGGTCTATTATGCGATCGCATAACCAATATGCGGACCGCATAATCGTCGCATAAGTTCCTCAAGGATTTGTGAAGGTCAGTTCTGCGATGCACAATGCGATCGCATAATAGGAATGCGGACCGCATTCCTGTCGCAGACCCAAACAGAATCATCAGAGTTTTGGGAGCCATTCCGCGGTCCAATCTGCGGAACGCATTTCAGTTGTGCGATCGCAGAATGCGACCGCAGATCTTGCTCGGGCTTCTATTTTCTAAATTTTATACCCGACCCCTTTTTAATAAAACACCCCCAGCCCCTCATTTTTAATGACCTTCTGCACAAAATAAGAGAGAGGAAGAGAGAGTCTTGAGAGAGAAAGTCATCTTCTCCATATTTGATTCTTCAAAACCATCCGGGCCGGGAAATTTCAAGCTTATCTTCATTCCCCTTTTCTTGCAGGTAACATCCCTAACCCTTTTCACTGAATTTCTGGTTTAAACTAGGGGGGGGGGGGAGTCTCATGCATTGGTTTTTGAAAATAGTGGTTGAACTCATACATGCATGTCATTCTATAACCTAATACCTAGTGAGAGTAATTGGGTAGGAGTAAAAGATGGTACAATGATGGGTTGCTAACCTAAATAAGTTGAGTAGAAATTCTGAACTTCTTTTCTAAGTCATACGCGTTAACTTGTGCACTATATTGACGTTGCTAGACCATTTGGTGAATTGGAAATAGAAGTTAAAAGGGAATTCGGCTTCAGGTATGTATGGCTAACTTTGAACTTGTAAAATCGCCTTGTTTGGGTGTTTGAGTGCTTGGTATGTGATTTCTACGTGATTTGTTCGTGAAATTCATGTGATTGGTATGGTTGAGTTATTGTGGTTGTGCCTTCGCTATATTGATGCAATTAATCAGAAATAAACATAGTTTGCGATTGTGAATGTGCTATGTGGTAAGAACTGTGAAACAAGTAATGGAAGGAAATGGGAATTAATGTGCTCGGAATAACCGTGGTAGTAACATAGATGGTTTGTCGTGGGAAATTACCGTCATGACCTATTAATGCATAGAGTAGTGGAATACATGGAAATGGTATTGATGGCTATGGATGTTCAGGTAAATTGTTGTTGTTGTTCTTTGTAAATTGTTGTTGTTGTTTCTTGAGGATTGTCGTTGTTGTTCTCTGTGAATTGTTGTTGTTGTTGTGTTGTTTGTGAATTGTGAATGTTCGGTGGGATCGGGTTGCGCGCCGCAACATGAATGAATAAGGTGTGGGTTGTGGTGATAAGGGTGGCCGAGGTAATAAGGGTAGCTGAGGTAATAAGGTTGGAAAGCGATCGAAATCGCTATTGAAATGAACTATGAACAAATTGTGAAAATTATTGATGTGGAAATGTGGAAGGGGAAACGGGAGAGATTGTAAACTTGTTGGTTTGGTTGCTCTTTCTTTGTGGATTTGATTGTTATTTCCTTTACAATTACTTGCTTGTTTATGGAGGAGAGATTGTATACCTGTTGGCTTGATTGTTCCCTCCTTGTGGATTTGATTGTCGCTTTTATTTCTGCTACTTACTTGCTTATGGTTCGAGTTTACTTGGAGCAAAGTTTGTTCATACATACCAGTACAATTCAAATGTACTGACGTCCCTTTTGCCGGGGGTGCTACATTCGTGTTATTATTGTAGGTGGATCCGTAGCAGGTACTCCAGTCCACCGATCGTAGTTCCCCTTCATCCTCCATCAGCTTTTTGGTGAGCCCCTTTCCTCTCGGGGCCCTGCGTGGCTTAGGCCGCTTGTTTTCGGAGTTTTAGTTGATTTTGTGTAAGGTATAGCCGGAGCCTTGTTACCGGCAAATACTGTATTATCCTGTTGTATTATTAGAGGCTCCGTAGACAGTAGATATGGGTTAGAAACTTGTGTAGATCCGTGTTTTCATACATTGGTAACGAGTTGGTGATTTCATTACTATTATGTAAGTATGTATGTGTTTTGTAAATTAAAAAGTGTTCTTAATTAATTATTTGGCAAATTCTTGGAATAATTGAGTAAGGAAAACATGGGGTAACATGTGGGTTAGGAAAGGCATCCACGTTCGCTTGGCTGGGGCTACCCGGTCGGGCGCCGATCATGTCCCTCGAATTTGGGGCGTGACAAAAACATCAATACGACTTCGGCCCAAGTGACTTTTTGCCTTTCCTCTTTACGCGGATTCTCATCTGGTCAAATTTCGACCCATACAGTTAGTCCCTCCGCCTATTAGGGTCGTCTTTTGGCGAGCTTGATGGGCGGACTTTGTCGATTCGAAAGTTGTGACAAATCTGAGTACTTTGTGCGAGAGGCGAGTACCTCGTGGAGAGGTAGCGACATGACATTTTGAGAGCTGCATCAGACCGTCACATCAGTTTAGAATATCATTAAAATCCTCATGCGTCACTATGGCGCACGTTTTCTATGCATCATATCATTTCCCGTATTCAAAATGGCGGCATTTTGGTTTTCCCGTTCAGGGTATATATATCCCTATAAATAGGGAAAAATCTTACATTTGAATGTCGTGCTTACCAATCGCTCAATAGAGACTTTTGCAGCTTTTTTTCTTCTCCTTCAGTTTCTCACATTTGCCTTTCTATTAAAAATTCCTGTGGCCGCTACCTTTTTCCCTTATCATTCCCGATTTTCGCAATCAAAGAAGAGATGGATAGTGCATCCTCCAACCCTAATAGAGACGTTGGTTCCCCGGTGCCAGAAAATTATATAGAGTGTCTATGGTGGAGGATGAAAGTTTCCGATGGTGGATGAAGTGGTCCCCCGCCAAGGGAACGCAAGGACTGACTTCAATAAACCTGCTGGGGATGAGCCAGAACATGTTCTTTCTACGATGGATGCCACGGCGCTTGTGACATTTAAGGCCAAATGGAGAATCCCTAAGCATATCGAACTCGTTCCAGTGGGTTCTGACGTTGTGCACATACACCACCCAGGATACTGCGTGTTCTATGCATACCCTTTTGTCATCGGATACACGCTTCCCCTCCCCTCTCTGGCGGTGGATTTCTGCTGCTTCTACGAGGTGTGCCCGACTCATCTCTCCCCGTATATAAACAAACTCTTTTTAATGCTCATCAAGTACGCGGAGCTAGCCGATCGAGGGGTTTCTCTTCAACACTTGCTTCACCTCTTCGTCCCCAGCTTTCATAGGGGCACCATGCTACATCTTCATCACCGAGGCACTAAGGGTCTGGTGGTGAAGATAGACGACAAGACCAACTGCCGCTTCTAGGAGAACTACTTCTATGTCCGTATGGAGCACGTGGTGTCTAACCTCGCCGGGTACCCTGAGATGTGAAATTTCGCCCGTAGGCCTTTCTTTTCATCTCTTATTTTTTTTATCAAAATAGATGTTGGTTGTTTTCCTCTAGTGATCTTGTTGAGTATTTTCATATTTGCCGCTGAGAGACTACCCCCTCCGCATGTTGCTGATATTCGTGGGTGGGTGAGCTTGGTTCTGCCCCATACGATGGGGATTCGTGCATCGGCATCCTTCCACGAGAGGTTTGTGCGCAAACCTTCCATCGGTAAGTCACCTTGTCTCGGCCTTAGTTATCTTGTTCTTTGCTCTATATTTTTCTTTGCCTTACATTTTTATTTGGTCGAATCTTTCATCGGCAGGTCAGAGAGGGGCAGGAAGGGCGAGGTCTCCCACCCTTGCATTCCATCACCCAGTCTCTTCTGTCAGGCCCGTGCTAGTGGCAACTGTGGATGAGGGCGTTCAGAATCTGGCTATTCCGCAGATCGTGTCCGCGTCCAGATCTGGTTGTTTAGAGGCTGCTCTTCGGTCGGACACTCCAATCCCCATGGTTTGCTTGGCGGTCGAACTTTCTCATGGTGATGGAGAAGAGGCTCCGTCAAAGAGGCATAGGATAGTGTCGGAGGGGGCGTCTTTGACTGAAACGCCCTCGAGGGGCGACCCCATTTTAGTGGTGTCTGAAGCCGGCGGTAATGCTAGCCTGGATATGGATGCGATGCCCGTTACGGGCATGGAAGAGGCTGCTGCGCCGAGGGGACAGAGATCCAAGTCTGTCGTGATTGTTCCGAAAGGCCCATCGACGTCTCGATAGGCCCGTACCCCATCATCGGCTAATGAGAGGTTGAAGGGCGCAGTGGTAGAGGATTATGAATCCGATTTTGATATCCATCCTGAGGATGTTCGAGGAAGGCTTTACCAGGGTCGATGTGAGGGTGGAGGGCCCTTCCCGTGTGCTCGAAATTCCGTCGGACTTTAACCTGTTGGAGGACATGGTGGACTTGGTGCCCCAATTTGACCTTCTGTGCTCCGCCGCCGAAAGTGGGTCTTTTTGGGAGATCAGTGATTCTTGTTTTTCACGCGGTGTGGCTGGGATGGCCTTGAGGGTGAGTTTCCTTCTTCTATTTTCTTGGTTTTGTGCCATTTGCTTTCGTTGATTCTTCCCCCTCTCTTTTTTTATTTAGACTTACTTGCCGGAGATCGAGAGTGCTCGTAGGTCTGAGACGTGGGCCGAAGTCTTTCTGAAAATAGCCACGAAGTATCGCCGGTATCGCAACAGGTGCCGTGAGATACATGCCCAACTTAGGGCGGGCAGTAATACTCAATCCCTCAGGGAGGAGTTGGAGAAAAGGGAAAAGGATCAAATGCGTTCAGTCCGCAGATGTAGCGAGCTCGAGGGGATACTTAGGGTCAAAGACGAGGAGCTGGAAATGGGCAAAGGGGTCGCGGCGAAATGCGAGGACCTTCAGGTGAAGGTGTTGTCATTGCGAGCCGAGCTTAAGCAGAATGCCACTAGACTTGCCAATCTAAGTGCAGACTGGATGGAGAAGGTGGCTGAGCTAGAAATGAAGGTGGCCGAGTTGGAGAGGGCCGAGGGGGTCCAAGTTGTGGCTTTGGCAAAGGCAGCGGTGCTGGAAGACACTATTCGTGTCCTCATGTCTGAGTGGGAAGCCGAGAGGGTGATGGCCTCACTGAGGGAGGCAAGGCTCGAGGAGCGTATCGGTGAGCTCGAGTGGGATGCCTCAAACCTGGTAGACCAAGATGTGGCTCTCGAGGCCGACAAGGTGCAGCTGTTGGCACGCCCCCCCCCTCAGGAATCTGCCTATGTTGTTGTGCCCCGCCATTTGTACGAGCTATGGGTCCATGCTGAGGCTCAACGAGATATATACAAGGGTTGTTGGGTGGGGGGAGCGTTCTTGAGTCCACTTTTGAAGATGCTCGGATTAAGGCACACGAGGCTTGTCTTGCCTGTGGTTATGACCCTACGACATCGGAGGCCGATGGGGGTGCTGAGATTGAAGATGGGCTCTCTTCCAATAATGACAACGCTGACGAGGACGGTGGTGGAGATGAGGCCGAGTGAAGTTTTTGTAGTTTTTTGTCCTTAGCTTTTTTTTTTGTTTGTTTTGTTGTTGCTTGTGTTTTACTTTTACGGGGGCACGATTTCGGCTTTTTGTAAGACGCTGTCATATATGTATATATACCTGAATAAGATAGTTGGTTTGCCTTTGGGTTCATATCTCAAACTCTCTCTCTCATCCATTTTTCAAAAAGATCGTCAGATTTTCCCGTGACGAGTCCCTGATTTTTTGTCAGGAATTTGAATGAGGTCGAATTTAGCTCACTGATTCGAGCGAGGTCGGGTCTCATTTCGTTAGTTAACCTTACTTTGTTAGTTTAGCAAGGTTGAACTTTATTAGCCTGAATTAAAGTCAAATTTTTGGCGATGGCCGGGGGCCGTTAGGGTGTTAATTCGAGCGGGGTCGAGTTGTAACCCGTTATGAGTTCGAGCGAGGTTGAACTTTGACTTGTTCATTCGAACGGGGTCGATTTTTACATTCGCTTGGCGATGGCCGGGGGTCGTTAGGGTGTAAATTCGAGCGAGGTCGAGTTGTAACCCGTTATGAGTTCGAGCGAGGTCGAACTTTAACTTTGTTGATTCGAACGAGGTCGAATTTCTTGGAGATGGTTGGGGGTCGTTAGGGTGTAAATTCGAGCGAGGTCAAACTTTAACTTTGTTGATTCGGACGAGGTCAAATTTTTCTTTCGCTTGGCGATGGCGAGGAGCCGCATGGGTGTGAATTCGAATGAGGTCGAATTGTGACCCGTGATGAGTTCGAGCGAGGTTGAACTTTAACTTTTTTAATCCGAGCGAGGTCGAATTTTTCATTAGCTTGGCGATGGCCGGGGGATGCATGGGTGTGAATTCGAACGAGGTCGATTTGTCACCCGTGATGAGTTCGACCGAGGTCGAAACATGACTTGTTAATTCGAACGAGGTCAAATTTTACTTTCTCTCATCGATGTGCGGGCTCGGTGGAGTGGTAAGAATTTTGCATGCGGCCTTGCTTTTATTGGAGGATATTACTCGTTGCTAAATCGTTTATGCATGCGTCGGGGTGAGTAACAATTTATCTAATCTTGGTTTCATTGGAGAATATCATGCATTGTTGTATAGTTTATGTATGCGTTGGGGTGAGTCCCAGTATATCTAATCTCTTTATTGCTCGGCCTGGAGAGACCGTTGACGGGAAGGGCGATGAACTTATTGCTTGGGCCTCTGAGCACCTTGGGGCTCGATTTATTTGAACGAAGTTCGGACGTAACTCGTAGTATTTAGTCGGTCGAATTGGCGTAGCGTTGCCATGGCGAGAATACGAGCAAGCTTTTTGCGCTCGTGTTCCACCGGTATTGGGGAGATTGTACGTTCCATGGGCTCATCGCCCAGTCCCAGGCTATGGAGATTGTTTCTTAATGATGTCGGCTTGTTCTGAGCCGTTTGTCTGTTAGTTGTAATATGGTGTGGTGTGGAGGGTTTTCCCTATTTACCATTCGTCATAGGGAGGAATTTGGAGCCTCTATGTCGGTCAGCATTTGTTCGCGAATTTGGGAGGTCGTCCCTGTTCTCTGTTTCACTTCTCTTTCTTGTTTTTTTCTAAAAAAAAGGGATAGTGGGTTAGAAGTACATAAATAATTTGTTACCATGGTCGGCTGTTTAGTTGATGAATGAGGGGGATTGGCCACGTTTCCCTTGTCCGATGCACTCTTTGGACTTGGGGAGTTCCCTCGTTCGGCAATGAACTAGGGATCGAGCAACAGGGCGGCTCGCCTTGTTCTATATTCTGATACTAGTTTCCGGCCTGATGTTGGCTTTAGCTTCATGCTCAGCCTCATCACTGGTTGAGCTTTGGCACTTCGTGGGTGGACGATACACTTCCCCCATTAGGATCTCGAATTCGGGTCCCAGTTTGTCAGACCCGGGTGTACAAAGATAGAAAATAATATAAGTCATACCACAAACATACAGACGAGGAGTATCTTAGTCAGTAAATTACACAATAAGCATTGTTTCATACAGTTGGAGAGAAGGCGATATGCGGAGGATGTAGGAGGCATTGGGTACTAACCTGGAAATGGGATTACAGGCGCGTTTGGTACGCGTAGTTGTAGACCTCCTATGATGGCTCACGTTCACTATGCCTCGAGGCTGTTGCTATGGCACAACGCAGTTTTCGTGTGTACACTAGCTGCAACTCCGATTTTGCGTACGAATTTACCCTTGGAAGGTTCGGCAGTTTCGGGGGTTTACCGACCAGTTTCACAAGTCGACATTCTTAATGAAAGGGTGAAACTTCACCGAATGGGAGATAGAGCTCAGACCATGTTAGGATCTAGAGGGAACAAAGGCTTTTGCTCGAAAATCTCCACAGACGGCGCCAAATTGTTTGACTAAAAAGTGTTAAACCTTTTTATGAACTAATTAAATAGGACGATTTGCGGTAAATCCTAGCTAAAGATAATTTTTCCTAGATCTGAGGCTGAAGACAAGAACAAGCAAGCATATCGGAACATAAAAATTAATCATAGCGATAATTGAGTCTCGTAATTTAAGAAGAGGATGTTGATTTTCGTAGCATTGAATAATAGCAAACAATACATAGATCAAAAGGGTCACCGATCTTTAACAAGGTTGACCCCCACCCATTTGATATGATAAGACTAACGATGTATACTGTGGATCTGAGCTTCCTTGCTTCTTTCTCCTTAGTAGGGAGGAGGAGATGAAGATCTCTCTTCTTCTCTAAAAATATGTCTGTTTGTGTGAGTTTCAGCCCCCCTTTCTTCTTCCTCTCACTTAGTTTATATACTAGGCATTCTCGTTTACGCAACAGTCATTAGCCATAGTACCTAAGCCATTTGACTGTATTACTAGTTGACCCTCTGAAACGCCGTAACATCCAATTTGCCGTTCAAGCATTCTGAATACACGACCTCAGCCGTGGCCGAGGTGCGTGTCATTATAGCGTTGTATGGATACGACTTCGGCACAAGTGACTTTTTGCCGTTCCTCTTCGCGGATTCTCGTCTGGTCAGATTTCGACCCACATAGTGAATACATTAGTGATTTGGGAAATGGAAGGAACAAAAGATAGAGAAATGAGGCCGGCGAGGTATTGTTGTGTACGAAGTGACAGTAATGATTGACGTACTTTGTACACTCATGAAATATGGGGTTTTTGGCGATGTGGATTACTGCTTGGCTATCGGAGTTGAGCGGCACCGGTAGTAGTGGAGATGAAGAAAGACCTTAAAGAAGTCGAACCAGCTATGTAATCTCTACAACAACCCGGCACATGAATCAATATCCTTCTTCTGCTGAAGACAAAGAAACTAAAGTTTGTTTCTTTGACTACCAAGAGACCGAAGCTCCACCTAGAGAACTAAAATACCCACTGATGGATCGACGAGAATCTTGACATCTCCCCCAATCGGAGTCACAAAAAGCAACAAGGTCAAAAGATGAAGTAGCGGACATGAACAACCTCATAGAAGGGTTTATAAGGAGATATCGTAACCAACGAACAATAGTGTTTACTGTGAAAATGGTAATAATAATTTTAAATTTGATTTTGTGGTTCTAAAAATATGTGATCTATTTTTATGCTGGTTGTTAAGCAATGGATGCTAAGTAATAGGTTAGAAATTAGGATTATAGCTTAGAAACGGTATGATAGTCGAACCAAACACTTGAGATCGGGGGTCTCGAGCTATCGATTGTGAGGTCTCGAGGTCGAGCTAGATGGCCGATTGGGGGCAGTCGAGAGGGGGATAACAGTTAAGAGAGCTATGATGATGGCTCTTTATGATCAATGATAAGCAATAAATGAAGAACAATAAATAGAACACAATGAATGTAATAAATGGAAGAAAAAGCTTAAGAGAATATGTTAGAGAGCAGAGAGAATGTTCTTGTGTATTTTGTATTGAGCCACAGGTCCTCTACAAAATGACGAGGATTCCCCTTCATATATGAGGAGGAACATAGGACAAAAACATTAATTACAAAGATATGGGGCAGGCATAGCCACTTAATGCCTTGATACGGTTCAGAGCTAGCCCTCTAGATTTTGTCAGCCCTAGTCGTGCGCCTAGGGAAGTTCCCACCTTTCTGCCATAACCGTCGACTTGCGCTTCCTCAAGGTTGGACACCGATGCCCCCTCGGGATAAATCTCGATCGTAGGCTCGAGCCTTTGGAAATCTTGCTTACAAGGCGTTGTAACGGCCGAAAATTGGACCCTCTGGTTTTACCGCATACAGATAGTCCCTTCGTTTCTTAGAGTGGAGCGATAAGAAACGACTTTGAAATTCATCTCTTCGAACTTTTCGTGATGATGTCATACTTATGACATAAGCCTTTGTGATAACTGAGGCGTCCTGTCGGTTCATCTTTTCAAAGTCAATCAATGTACTGCCGATTCTTATTCTCCAAAGCGATTATATCGCCGTCGATTCAGTTCCCAAAGAAAACCCATTGATTGCGCCTGCTGATATGTCTTCAAAGACATTGATGGGGCCGCCGGTTACCCTCTCGTTTTATTAGAGTTATGGCTGCCACACCAAAGTCTGCTCGGCGAGGAGAGGGGAGTTCCGCCCTTGAAGGCTTTTTGAACCAAGACGTTTGGTCATAGGGAGTATGTTTCGAAGTTTATTTCCTTAGTAGGAGATGAGCATCTCGAGTCAGTGAGGAGAGACTGTGGATGGGGGAGAAGGTAGTACTGAGGGGTTTAAGAACGTGAACACGCACCCCTTCATGCTAGGCCCCCCTGATAGGATTGTGCTTGATTTCTGTCAGAAATACAGGGTCACCTTGGCGCAGATTCACCCATCATTTCGGCGGATAGCATTGATGATGAGGTTCTTTGCGGTGAGAGCGGGACTGGAATTCACGCTCAGTCATCATATCAGGTTGTACTAGCCTTTTCACCATCGAGGTCTGCTAACCTTACGTTGCCGATCCACCACACCTTTCATTGTTGATGACGAAGAAGATGAAGATCGGGAGTGGATGAGCCGATTCGTTCGAGTACGGACCGTTGATGTTATCCCTTTGGAGTTTCTGCCATTCCCTGAGGAGTGGAATTTTACGCGTAAGTGGTATATTCGTACCTTCATAGTTTTGCTTATGGCACAGACAGGTTCTGTAAATGCGTCTTCCTTTCCTTTTCTGCAGCAATTTCATGGACGCCGTGCGAGGTCCCCGACCTGACTGACTGGGTTCGGAAGCTGGCGACTTGCTCGACTTGCAATAAGCGTAAGTGGCGAGAATTGTCTAAGGGCAGATAGGAGGCCAAACATCACGGTACGCGCTGTTTGATTTGCTTCTATAAGGGAGTTTTCTTTTTACCTGTACTAACCTCATCACCATAGGCGTCGGGGAATCCTTTGGAGCAAGACCGTGCCGTCTTTGAGGGGGAGAAGAACCGCAAACTTCTGGGCTATGGAGCGATAATAATAAGCAAAAGCGGCTTTCACAAGGTGGCGGTGCGTACAGCAAGATGAGTCCAGGCCGGAGGCTCAGCGAGGATATGTCTTCCCCCATCGAAGGTACATCGAGGGATGTCCGAGACCAGGGGCCACATATGCTGAGCGATCGCGTCCCCATCAGGCATGGTTCTTTCAGGGTAGACGGAGCCAGACTAGTAGGTGTGCGCTCAACCTTTGAGGAAGCTCAGCGGCTTTATTTCGAGGTGAGTATTTTGCCGTCCGTGTTGATTTTATAGTCTTGCAATTTTTACTCTCGTGTCAAGTTTCTCTTTCATACGCTTTTGATAAACTCAAATCCTAGTTGCTTCGTCGTGAGGCCATGCGGCGGAAAGCGGTGAGTGGGGAGAAGTCCCTCAGGATTCTTTGTGATGAGTGAGAAGACGAGTTGGCGCATTTGCGGTGCGAGGCAAGTCGAAGCCTGAACTACGAAACCTACCTCGAGGAACAAGTATTTATTGCTCTAGATGGGGCGCATGTTCCCTTTTCTATTCCTAAGGCTGACGTTTCATTTTTTTTAGCTGCAGAAGAAGACTGGAGATCTGGAACGCCTTAGGAGTTAAGTCTGTCAAGCCAAACATGAGTAAGATGAGTTAAAGGCTCGGGCGGACGCTCATACTATAGCGGAAAAAGGCGCTCTGGCTAAAGCTTCTGCCCTCGAGGTTCCACTCCACTTAGCTCGCGAGAATAGTTTTGTTCAAACAGATATGATTACGGAGCTTGAGTCCGAGCTTTTTAAGATAAAAACCGAAGTTATGGACGCCCGGGACGAAGCCGTAATGAGCCAAACTAAGGTTGATGAGAAAGTGGCGGACTATTTGAAGGACGCAGTCGATGCTCAAGCTGAGCTGAGAAGGACTCTTGGCCGCGAGGACAGGAGCAAGGAATATGCTCGATGTAAGTCTCGAAGGAAAACCCTCAAAGAGATCTGTTCTAGGGGCTTTGACCTCTCGAAAGAGGTGAAGCGGGCGAGGGCGGATGAATGCAGTGCTCGGTTACTTCTGTCCGACCCCGAGGATAGCGAAGATGAGGCCGACGGGCCATAGTCCCCAAGGGGGATGTAGATTTCACTTTCTGATTCTGTATATAGTACTTTCAAAGTACGTTTGTAAATGGAGCTTGCATTTTTTCTTATATATGTATAAAAGGAAACCTTGCAGTTTTATTTCTTTTGCATTTCTTTTCGCCTTGAATTTAGCCAGATGAACTGGTCTTTGAGTTAGAAGGAATCCTTAGATTCATAGTATGGCCCGAGGCTCATTGGGCTGGCCCGTAGGCTCTTACGCGCTTGGCCGATGCGACCTTTTAGTATAAGCTGGCATTCGAGCTCTTACGTTTTTGCTCTTAGGCATGTTTGGTCAACTGTTTTGGGCTCGATCTCCGAGTCGCGTATCGACTCGAGCTCATTTTACCCTCAAGTTTTTGAATTTTAAGGTGGCCCTTAGGCTCTTACGCATTGGTTTGGTACGACCTTTTATGTGGGATGGCGACAATGGCTCTTATGCTTTGGATCGATACGAGCTTTTATGTGGGCTGGCGACAATGGCTCTTACGCTTTGGGTCGATGCGACCTTTTATATAGGTTTTATTTTTCCCTCGTTAAGGATTTTTGAGATTGTGTTTGCCTGACTCTTCGACGTTTGATAAAAACCTCAATTATGAGTCGTTATGTGGCGATGATCGAGCACCTCGGGAGGTTTGGCTCGCTGGCTGAGTAGCTCGAATCCTGTAATTTGGAGCTGACATGATCGAAGCTCTTTTGCCTATGTCAAGGGTAGCCTGTTTAACTGGTTCTTTTTTAAGCAAATTCGAAGTAATTAAAGGCCTGTGATTTTGTAGCGACGGTCGGGCGTCCCCGAGTCGCGTTAGTTTGGCTCGTACAGCCTTGTGATCGTAGTCATTTATCTTTGGCCGGAGCCAATTTTAGTCCCGAGTGAAGTAATTTCGGCGTCTATATTGAGGGTATGCCTTTTAGGGGTCTTACAAGTTTGAGATATAGCCTCAACTTTGATATCGGGTTTATGCCTTTAGTAAGACCTTACAAGTTTTACATGCCTTTGAGGTCTTATAGTTTTTGATACATGGTACAAGTATGGTTCATGCCTTGCTCGAGGTCTTACAGATATTGTCACTTGGTACAAGTGTGGTTCATGCCTTGCTTGAGGTCTTACAGATATGGATACTTGGTACAAGTATGCTTCATGCCTTGCTTGAGGTCTTACGGATATTGTCGTTGCCTTATGTAGGCCTTACGAGACCGAGGCTGCCCGCTTGGGGTCTTATGGCCTCAATTTTTTTTTAAGTGGCGATTGGCGAAAGTCCCCGAGTTATCGAGGGTTCCTTGGCTCGCGAGCCATTACTTGTAAACTTGGTACTGCCTCATTGAGGGCTTACGATTTCGGAGTTTCCGACCCGGAGGCCGTGCGATCTTTGAGATTTTGACGCCAGTCCCCGAGTGTTTGGGGCACTTTTGGCTTTGGAGCCGTTTGGTGACTTTGATGTTGCCTCGTTGAGGGCTTATGAGTTTGGAGCTCCGACCCGGAGGTCATTCAGGTTTTGAATCATTGATGCCAGTCCCCGAGTGTTCGGGCGTTTTTGGCAGAGGAGCTATTTTTTTATAAAAAATACCGAGCTTCTTTAAAATGCAAAATGCTCTTGGGAAGTGTTCTTTGATTACTTGGTATAAGCATACATGACTTCTCTGTCAGAGGCTCAGTGATTCTATACGGGCATGGTCGTTCAACCATTTGGCCCGGTATATCGTTTTCCTATCGAGACCCCATTTGGCGTATCTTGGTTTTTCCGAGTAGGTGGCCTTCCGGGGGGGATGCCCCCCAGTATTCGAGGTGGACTGCAAAAGAAGCCTTGAATATTTGTTGAGTCTTTCTTAGGTAGCATATGGGTCTTGCCTCGATAAAAACCTTGCCGATAAAACCCTTCTTGGGATAAAAACCCAGGTCGAAGGAAAAGAGTGCAACGCATGCTTTTGAAACCTAAGGCCTTCGAGAAATGCTTCGGCCGTTTTGATCGGATACCTGCACTCACGTTAGCGTAGAGTGTGATTGAAAGAAAAGGGAGACAGTCATACCTTAGTGTATAATGTGTCGGCGATATTTCGAGCCCCGATATGTTTCAGTCATTTGTGATGAGGATGCGATATGGTCATCCGCTTTGTTTAGTCGGGCTTAACCAAAGATGTAATTTGCTATCGCTATTTTACGGGTGGATTACCCTTTGGATCCTTCGAGGGTAGAGGCACTGGTGTTGGCGTTACATCGTGCACTGCGAACATTTTTCTTGCTGCATGTTGTTCCCCGTAGACGGTTTTAATCTCATCCCTTGTCAGGAATTTAATCATTTGATGGAGGGTGGATGGTACTGCTCTCTTGCAGTGTATCTATGGCATTCCGAGCAAGGCGTTGTACCTCATGTCTTCTTCGATGACATGGAATTTGGCATTTTGGGTTGTGCCGGCCATGTTGACTGGGGGGATGATTTCCCCTTTCCTTGTTTCGCTTGCCATGTTGAATCCGTTGAGGACTCGAGAGGCGGGTACGATTTGGTCAAGCAGTCCGAGCTGCTTTATCACCGTCGACCTGATAATGTTCGCCGAGCTACCTGGATCCACAAGTACACATTTAATTTGAAATGTATTTACAAGGAAAGAGATTACCAGTGCGTCGTTGTGAGGCTGAGACAAGTCTCAATGTCCTCGTCGCTGAATGTGAGAGCATCCTCAGGTATGTAACCCCGAGTTCGCTTTTCTCTGGTGATGGATATTTTTGTTCTTCTCATCATGGGCTCTTGTGGGTCATCGATGCCTCCCAAGATCGTGTGTATGACATGTTGTGGCTCATTTGTTTCGTTCTTCTTGGCCGCCTCTCTTTCCCGGAACTAACTATTGGCCCGGTCGCTTAGGAATTCTCGGAGGTGACCTTTACTGAGTAGTCTGGCTACTTCTTCTCGGAGCTGGTGGCAATCCTCAGTCCTCTGGCCGTGCGTGTTGTGAAATCCACACACTAAGTTACGATTCCTTTGTGATGGATCTGATTGCACAGGCCTTGGTCACCCGGTGTCTCTGATTTTACTGATGGCGAATACGATGTCCGAAACATCGACGTTGAAGTTGTATTATGATAAGCGGGGCACGTCAGTCGACCCTGTGCGCCTATTGAACCCGGCTCTGTTGACGAGTCCCTGAAGGTTCTGTCCTCGGCCCATTCTTTGATCATTCCGGTGTATGTCGCGCTTCGGGGCGTTTCTCCTGTCTTCGGTATATAGCGGGTACCCTTCTTTGTTTGGCTTTGGCTCCTTCCCAAGAAGCCTGCTTGGATATACCAAGCCTGAGGGGGCTCCTAGTTGGTCGTGTTCGACCCTGATCTTTGATTGGTATCGGTTGTGGACATTCGACAAAGTCACGGCCGGGTATTTGAGTAGGTTCTGTTTCAGCTGTTTCGAAGCCAAAGAGCATCATTCATTCAGACCTTGAGTGAAGGCCTGCACTGCCCAGTCGTCGAAGACCGGTAGTAGTTCCATCTGTTCCATTTGAAAGCGATATACGAACTCTCGCAGCATTTCATTCTCCCTCTGCTTGATCTTGAAGACGTCAGATTTCCTTGTTGCTACTTTGATGGCACCAGCATGTGCCTTTATGAAAGAATCCGCCAGCATGGCAAATGAATCTATCGAATTTGGGGCCAGGTTGTTATACCATATCGTTTCCCCTTTAGAAAGTGTTTCTCTGAACTTCTTAAGTAGGACGGACTTGATCTCGTCGTCCTTTAGGTCGTTGCCCCTCACTGCACAAGTGTAAGCAGTAACATGCTCATTAGGGTCTGAAGTTCCGTTGTACTTCGGAAGGCCTGGCATTCTAAACTTCTTCGGAATGTGTTTCGGAACTGCTTCCTGTGGCAACGGCTTTTGCATGAACATCTTTGAATCCACACCTTTCAGGATCGGGGGTGCGCCCGGGATCTGTCGACCCTGGAATTGTAGGTCTCGACCTTTTTGTCATTGGCTTCTATCTTCTTCTCGCCCGACTCGATCCTTTTTGTGAGGTCCTCGAGCATCTTTACGCTGGCGGGGTCTACTACCGACCCAATGTTGCCTGACCTCTCTGGTACCTGCTCGGCTAGGGGAGCCGTCCTCGGTGCTACCGTGCTGGGAGTTTTCTGATGACTTTGCAGCTGAGCGACCGCCAGCTATTGTGCCTGTAACATTTCAAAAATAACGTGAAGGCTAACCTCCCGTTCTTCCCTAGCTGTTGTTTTCTGGGCTTCTTGCTGGTCTCCTTGGTGTATGCTCCTGTTGGTGTGGGAGCTTATTTCGACGTGTTGAGCGTCGCGTGAAACCGTGTCCACGGGAATTGATTCTGGTGCATTCTCAAGGATTCCTGGTGGCACACCAACACCTGGGACGTCAAAACCATTTTCCCTAAGGTCTTCGAGATCGACGTTTTCACGTGCGTTTACTGAGTTAGACATTTCGACCTGAAATTAAAGATCTTGGACAAGAAAAGCCGTGAAAGATAACTTGCGCTATGTAGTTAAACCAGCAAGAAAATAATCACTATTATTTTTCGCCCCACGATAGGCGCCAAATTGTTAACCATGAAAATGGTAATAACAATTTAATTTGATTTTGTGGTTCTAAAAATACGTGATCTATTTTTATGCTTGTTGTTAGCAATGGATGCTAAGTAAAATGTTAGAAATTAGGATTATAGCTTAGAAACGGTATGATAGTCGAACCAAACAGTTGAGATCGGGGGTCTCGAGCTGTCAATTGTGAGGCCTCGAGGTCGAGCTGGATGGCCAATTGGGGGCAGTCGAGAAGGCGATCACAGTTAAGAGAGCTATGATGATGGCTCTTTATGATCAATGATAAGTAATAAATGAAGAACAATAAATAGAACACAATGAATGTAAGTAATAAATGGAAGTAAAAGCTTAAGAAAATATGTTAGAGAGCAGAGAGAATGTTCTTGTGTATTTTGTATTGAGCGACAGGTCCTCTACAAAATGACGAGGATTCCCCTTTATATTATGAGGGGAAACATAGGACAACAATATTAATTATAAAGATATGGGGCAGGCATAGCCACTTAATGCCTTGATACGGGTCAGAGCTAGCCCTCTAGATTTTGTCAGCCCTAGACGTGCGCCTAGGGAACATCCCACATTTCTGCCATAACCGTCGACTTGCGCTGCCTCGAGGTTTGACACCGATGCCCCCTCGGGATAAATCTCGACCGTAGGCTCGAGCCTTTGGAAAGCTTGCTTACGAGGCGTTGTAACGGCCGAAAATTGGACCCTCTGATTTTGCCGCATACAAACAGCTTCGAAATGAGGCACTCGAGCAGAGTGCGTGTATTGACTGAGATGCCACATGGCAAAAGAGAGATCAGGGCGAGTGTGGGTCAGGTAATTCAACTTACCGATGAGCCTCCGATAAACTATAGGATCAGAAAGTAAGTCCTTATCATCCAAACGAAGATGGCAAGAGGGTTCAATGGGAGATGATGTTGGTTTCATGGTCCGGCGGCCAAATCCAGTCAATAAATCCAAGGTGAACTTTCTTTGACTTAAGATTAGTCCTTGTGGTTCACGAATAATCTCCATGCCAAGAAAGTATTGGACTTTTCCTAAATCCTTAACATGAAACTCTGAATCAAGAAAAGACTTGAGTACAATGGTTTTTGAGGGATCATCCCCAGTTAATACTATGTCATCGACATAAACTGCAACAATAGTAGTTTGTCCTGCCGAGTGCTTAAAGAAAATAGAGTAATCATTGAGTGAATGTGAATAACCTTTTGAAACTTAGAGCTGTTGTAAGGCGGGCATACCATTGCCTTGAGGTTCGCCTTAGTCCATATAGGGATTTTGTGAGTTTGTATACATGCTTAGGTGTTGGAGGTAACATCTCAGGTGGGAACCATATGTAGACTTCATCTTGTAGGTCACCATGCCAAAATGCATTATTAACTTCTAATTGAAAAACCTCCCAATTTCTCTTGACTGCAACATCTAGCAAGCATCTGATAGTAGTCATCTTTACCACTAGGGAATAAGTTTCATTAAAATTGATATCCTCTCTTTGTATATCCCTCCTAACTACCAAACGTGCTTTCAATTTTTCAAGTGAATCATCCTGCCTGTATTTTACCTTGTAGACCCATTTATAAGGTAAATCTTTTTTGTCTTTGGCCAATTCTACAACTTCCTAAGTGTTATTTGCCTCTAATGCTTGAATTTCCTTTGACATAGCATATACCCAACCTGGATGTAAAGCGGCTTGGGTATAGGAAGAGGATTCTGAGATGTAGGAAACTGAGTTTAAAAGGGATTGATTAGGGTGTGATAGAGCTGAAAAGGACAAGGTAGGAGGGGTAACAGGAGAAGTAAAACAACTAGCTCAGAAATCAGTGAAAAAGACAGATTTGCAGATGTAGTCATTGAGATAACTAGGCAAATGATTGTCCCTAAGGGATCTTCTAAGTGCTGGCTAAGTTACTGTAGAAGAATAAGGTGAAAGGTGAGTATACTGTCCCTTAGAAGAAGAAGTATCTTGACTTTTGTAAGGAATGGAAAAATGGGAAAAATGGGGAGCCATGATACTGGAGAGAAAGAGGCAATGGGTGTGTGTGAGGGACTAAGTAAATTTGGAACAGGGAAAAGCTCAGTCCTAGAATGTGAAGGGCTTTGTGTGGCTGTAGACTGAGAGTTAGGTGTAGGAACATGGTCTGTGGATGCTACATTGAATCAATTGGAAGAAAAGGAATAGAATTTATTGAAGAGAAAGAAAAAATATGTTCATAGAACACCACATTTCTAGAAATAAAAACTTTCTTTGTTTGTAAGTCAAGCATTTTGTTTCCTTTTTTCCCAAAAGGGTTCCCCAAAAAGATACACCTGATAGTTCTGGGAACCAATTTTAACCTCTGAACTGGTAGAGTTAAAGCATAGCAAAGTGACCCATAAGGCCCCAAATTATGGTAAGAAGGAGATGAACCAAACAAAATCCCATAGGGTGTCTTCCCCTTTAGGACTTTAGAGGGGATTCTGTTTATTAGATGAGTTGCAGTTAATAAGCAATCTCCACAAAAATGAGTAGGTAAGTTATACTAAAATAGCAATGCTCTACAAGTCTCAAGAAGATGCATGTGTTTTCTCTCAACAACTCAATTCTGTTGGAGTGAGTAAACACAGGTTGTTTGATTGAAGAATTCCTTTTCAACTAAAAAAAATTCAGAAAGTAGACAACCATAACCTAACTCCAAAGCACTGTCAGGCCTAATAATCTTTACTTTAGTTTCAAACAGCCTTTCTGTCATGGCTAGAAAATTTTTAAGTATAGGGAAAGCATTAGATTTAGCTCTAAGAAGAAAAGTCCAAGTAGCTTGATTGTAATTGTTGATACCCAATTTTGCCCTCACATTATATAAATATCATGCATACTTTCTAAATATCATTTTTGTATTATTAACTAAATTACAGGGTCATATAAGTATTTTCTATAATTTTCCATAATTTTTAAAACTTTAAAATTAATTTCCTTGCATTAAAGTTACTTGAATATATATATTAATAACCCATTTAAATTATCTTATGATGACTTAACCATCCAAATTTATCATTTGCATCTATGTGTTTCATAGTATTTTACTTCATTTCATATAATTATGTTTGTATTTTTAAGCTATTTACACGATTTTTGCAATAATAGCCTATATTCTATGCATAATTATATTTTGTTGCATCATTTGTGCTAAAATAATATTTTTATATTTTAATAATGTCAAGCTGGTATTTTAAATCATTTTACTGCATAAGTAATGTTTTTATTATTTATTAATTTCTTTTATAAATTATTTTTAAAATAATTTCGCTTATTTAATTTATAGCCCCAACATAGGAATAGTTTCGGACCAAATTTGGCCCCCAATCATTAGCCTAACACCCCATCCAAATCCAAATGACCCCTGTGACCAACCCGGTCGCAACCCATCTAAACGACCCCGCCCCGCTCCCCTTTTATGTTGGTCGTTGATCTCAAATGATGAATGACCCCTAATAGACTAACCCCTTTCCTTATATCCCTCACCTAAACCCTAATCTGTCATGACCCAAATCTACCATGTCATGGTGGCGCCCAACATGAAACTAGGAAAGCCGACTATTTTATCAAAACAACCCGATATTTCAAAAAAAATATTTCTTCAAGCTATTTAATTAAAAAAAATTTATAAGATAAATCTGAATAACAAAGTACGGAAGAAAAGCCCGACATTGGGGTGTCTCTATTCATGAGCATCTACTAAGTACTGTCCAATAATACTATGACTAATACAGTTTGGGAAACAACTAATAACATCTATAGGAAGATAGGAGGGAGAAGAGCAGGGGTGCGATCGCCATGCAGCTACCTTGCCAACTCTAACAGATACACGACGGATGAAATCAACGCTCACTAGCACGTCCAGTAACCCTTGGATCTGCACACAAGGTGAAGGGCGTAATGTGAGTATGCCAATTCAGTAAGTAATAAAATTAAATAAAGACCGAGCAGTAGAAAACACATTAAGTCCATATCATGAAATCTCAGTAAGTACAACATGCTTTCAAATGAGTATGTGAGTCAAATCCTCTCGTTTAAAAATCCAGTTTTTTGGTAAAATTCATTGAAGATATTTTTCAGCAGTTTCAACAGAGGCTCAATGCAAAAAGAGAGTAAAAGTGATGAAAATCATAAACAGCTCCTCGGGAAAATATCGCTCGTATACAACCCCTCAGGCAACATGAATCATAAATAGCCCCTCGGGCATAACATCACTCAGAATCAACTCCTCGGGCAAACCTCACAATCACCTGTATACAGCCCCTCGGGCATATCACATATCACTCACTCAGGGTACCCGCGCTCACTGGGGATGTGCAGACTCCGGAGGGGCTCCTACAGCCCAATCGCTATAACAAGCCACCTCGTGGCATAAATCAATCAGGCCCTCGGCCTCACATAATCATGAATCAGTAACAACCTGTTGCGGCGCACAACCCGATCTCATAATATCCTCACAAAAATAGGCCCTCGGCCTCACTCAGTCATAAACTTCTTAAGCCACTCGGGCAATCAGTAAAAACAAATAGGGTGTTAAGCCCAAAATAACATTTTATGCATCCAAACGTGGTAATAAAGACTGGGTTATGAAAACAGTAAACACAGCCTGACCTAGTATAGATCTTAAATCAAAACAGTGAGAAGATGATAATATGTTTACCGTGAAAATAGTAATTACAATTAAATTTGATTATGGGACTCGAAAAATACATGATCTATTTTTATGCTGGTTGTTAAGAAGTTGATGCTATATATGCAAGACATAGAAGCAAAATAAGAGTTAAGGATAAGGTGATGATCAAACCGATAGATTAACAATCGGGACCTCGAGCTTGTCGATTTAGGGGCCTCGAGGTCGATTGCGGGGCTCAACTGTGAGCTATCGAGGGTAATCGAAGTATGACTAACAGTTATGGTAAAATCAAAGAAGGCTCTTTATGGCAAATGATAAGCAATAAATGATGAAAAATAATGGAGATAATAAATGGGAGCAATAATATCAAGAGGATATATAAGAGAGCAGAGAGAATGTCGTTTCATATTTCTTGTAGAGTAGCTGAAGCAATAGATCCCTACAATATGGCAAGGACCCCCTTTATAGAAAGGGAGGATCCATCATAGTATAAACACATTTATTAAAAAGATATAGAGATGGGACAGCTAGTTGACGTCATGATGCGGGCTCAAACTAGCTTGACAGACTTTGTCGGATCCAGCTGCACTCCTTGGGAACCCACCTTTTTCCTGATATAGCCGTTGGTCTGCATTGCTCCGAGGTCGAACATCGACAGCCCTCGAAGGTGAACCTCGACCCAGTCTCGAGCCTTGGGAAGTATGTTCGCGGGGCATCATAATGACGGGGAAATTGGACCCCCCGATTTTACCGTGCACAAATAGTCTCCCATGTGCTTGATTTTGAAGTTGTTCGGTATGCCCATAGCACTTCGGGCAACCTTTCTCTCCACTTCCCCTTGGGTCTCTCCAACTTCTTTTTTAAATTTCGGATGATGGTTTTATTTGTGGACTCGGCCTGGCCGTTTGCACACGGGTGGTAAGGCGTCGAGAGGATTCTCTTGATTTTGTGATCCTCAAGGAACTATTTTACCTTGCTTTGATGAACTGCCTCCCGTTATCGCATGTTATCTTGGAGGGAATCCCGAATCGCCACATAATGTGGTCTCAGATGAAGTTAATGACTTCTTTTTCTCTTATTTTCTCGAAGATCTGTGCTTCCACCGATTTTGAGAAATAGTCAGTCATAAATAAAATGATTTTAGACCGAATGTAGTTATTCGCCGGCTCGGTGAATCATAGGGGCAAATCTCTGGTATTTATCACATTTTCGGACGAATTCCTTGGTGTCGTTCTCTATGTTGTCCCAGTAGTAGCCTGCCCTGATCACCTTTCGGAATAAGGAATCGGCGTCGGAATGGTTTCCGTAAGTACCCTCGTGAATTTCTTGGAGTACATAGTCTGTACCCCTTGGCCCAGACATACTGCTAGGGGGCCATCGAAAGTTCTCCTATACAGAGTCTTGTTTTCATCGAGCGAGAACCGGGCTGCTTTGGTTCGCAGGGCCCTCGATTCTTTTGGATCCGTGGGAAATTTTCCGTCTTTTAAATAATCAATATATTTATTTCTCCAGTCCCATGTTAGTTTCTGGTGGAGTTAATCTCGGCATGACCGTCCTCGACCACTGATTTAGATAGCTAAATAACAGCCCCGGGGAGTAGGTCATCTTCTTCAACAGATGATCCCAGGTTTACGAGGGCATCTGCCTCGCTATTCTGCTCTCGAGGCACGTGGACTAAGGTCCATTCTTTGAAACGACATAATGTGACTTGGATTTTATCCAAATGCCTCTGGATCCTGTCCTCCCGGACTTCGTAGCTCCCATTGACCTGGTTTACTACCAGTAGTAAATTGCATTTTACCTTGATGGTCTCGACTCCCAAGCTTTTAGCCAGTTCTAAACCTGCAATCATAGCCTCGTACTCGGCTTCATTGTTAGTCAATTTTGCAATTTTTATTGCCTGATTACGCCGCCCGTAGGTGGCTTCAGGACTATACCGAGTCCGGATCCTCTCACGTTTGTGGCGCCGTAGGTGAACAGGGTCCATACCTCGAAAGATGTGCCTGATTTTAGTAAAAGTTCCTTTTCTACCTCGGGCACGAGGGAGGGCGAAAAATCGGCACGAAGTCCGCCAGAATATTGGACTTGATGGCCGTTCGGGGTTGATATTCGATATCATACCCCCCAAGTTCGATGGCCCATTTGGCCAATCAGCCCGATAGCTCGGGTTTATGCAATATGCTCCGTAGAGGATATGTTGTTAGAACGCACATACGGTGGCATTGAAAATAGGGCTTATATTTTCGCGAGGCGCTTATTAACGCGAGAGCCAATTTTTCTAGGTGCGGATACCTAGTTTCGGCATCCCCTAGGTACCGACATACATAATACACAGGAAATCGCGTACCTTGCTCTTCTTGAACCAGCACGCCGCTTACCGCTATTTCTGATACGGCCAGGTATAGATATAGTGTTTCATCCTCCTTTGCCGTATGGAGCAGAGGCGGGCTAGTCAGATATCATTTTAACTCCTCTAAGGCGTGTTGGCATTCTGGAGTCCATTCGAAGTTGTTTTTCCTTTTGAGTAAAGAGAAGAAATGATGGCTCCTGTCGGATGACCTTGATATGAATCTACCAAGAGTCGCTATTTGCCCTGTCAGCCATTGCACGACCTTTACATTATTTACCATCGTGATTTCCTCGATGGCCTTGATTTTATCGAGGTTAATCTCGATCCCCCTGTTCGATACCATGAAGCCCAGGAATACCCACTATGAAAGCACATTTCTCGGGGTTGAGCTTCATGTTGTAACTTCTGAGGACGTCGAATGGTTCCTGCAAATGAGTCAAATGGTCCTCCGCGCACAGGGACTTAACTAGCATATCATCAATATAAACATCCATGGATTTGCCTACTTGATGCTCGAACATTTTATTCACTAGACGCTGGTACGTAGCCCCTGCCTTTTTTTAGTCCGAAGGGCATTACGTTATAATAGTAGGTACCATATTTCATGACGAACGAAGTCTTCTCCCTATCCTTGAGGTTCATTTGAATTTGATTATACCCCGAGTAGGCATCGAGAAAGGTGAGGGTCTCGTGGCCGGCCGTAGCATCGATCAGACGATCGATGTTAGGCAATGGGAACGAATCCTTGGGACACGCCTTATTTAAGTCTTTATAATCTACGCACATTCTTAGCTTATTTCCATTTTTGGTACCACTACTACATTGGACTATTTTAAGAAGATTCGTTACCTTCTCCTTGATGAATGCGTGTTTTACCTCGGACTGTGGTCTCCTTTTCTACTTCACCGGTTTAAACCCGGGGTCGACACTCAGTCTGTGGGAGGTTATTTCCAGTGGAATTCCTACCATATCTAAGTGGGACCAAGCGAAACAGTCGATATTGTTAATAAGAAATTGAATAAATTCTTTCCTGAGTTCGGGGGTTAATCCCGTTCCCAAGTATACCTTACGATCTGGGAGGTGTTCGAACAGAACAGTCTGCTCCAGATCTACGATTGTTGATTTCGTTGCATCTGACTCTTCAGGGGCAACGAAAGTTCGAGGAGCGAAGAAATCTTCTTCGTCGTCCTCGAGGGTCTGTATGCTCCTAGACTCATCCGAGGTTGGGTGCGCGAGGGTCGGCGCCTTGTGGTAATCTGCGAACATTTCTTTTGCCGCCTGTTGTTCTCCATATATGGTCGTTATTCCATCCTTTGTGGGAAATTTTATCATCTGGTGCAGAGTTGACAGTACTACCCTTAGGTTGTGTATCCATGGCCAGCCGAGCAATGCATTGTACGTCATGTCGCCGCCGATGACTTGGAACTCGGTGTTCTGAACCGTGCCGAACGTGTCGACCGAGTGGGTGATTTCTCATTTTGTTACCTCACAGGTCATGTTGAAGCCGTGGAGGACCCGGGAGGTGGTTATGATCCGATCGAGCAGCCCAAGCTGTTCTACTACCTCTGACCTGATTATGTTGGTCGAGCTGCCTGGATCCACGAGCACACGTTTAACTCGAATGTTGCTTAAAAGAAATGAGATTACCAGCGCGTCGTTGTGTGGTTCTGCCAAGGTCTGCGGTGGATATTTTTGTCCGCTTGATCATGGGCCCTTGGGGAATGTCGGTCCCTCCAGTAATCATATGAACGATATGCCAAGGAATCTCTTTTTTTCCCAGTTTGGATTTTGCCGAGTTTCCCGTAGAACTTTTCGGCGCACTTTCTAGTGAATGGGAGGAGCAGTGTCAATGCATTGGGCGTCGCGCGAGGTCGTATCCTTGGAGTTCGGCTCCGGTGCGTTCATAGGGTCCTGTGGTGGTATACCCACGCCCGGAACAACCATACCATTCCCTCCATGGTTCTCGAGATTGTCGTTTTCGGCTCTATTTACTGAGCTAGGCATTTCCACCTGAAATTGAAGATCTAGGACAAGAAAAGGTGTAAAAGATAACTTGCGTTGTGTAATGGAACCAGCAAGAAAATAATCACTATTATTTTTAGTCCCGCGGTGGGTGCCAAGCTGTTTACCGTGAAAATGGTAATTACAATTAAATTTGATTATGGGACTCTAAAAATATGTGATCTATTCTTATGCCGGTCGTTAAGCAGTTGATGTTATATATGCAAGACCTAGAAGCGAAATAAGAGTTAAGGATAAGCTGATGATCAAACCGATAGATTAACAATCGGGGCCTCGAGCTTGTCGATTCGGGGGCCTCCAGGTCGATTCCGGGGCTCGACTGTGAGCTATCGAGGGTAATCGAAGTATGACTAACAGTTATGATAAAATCAAAGAAGGCTCTTTATGGCCAATGATAAGCAATAAATGATGAACAATAATGGAGATAATAAATGGGAGCAATAATATCAAGAGGATATATATGAGAGTAGAGAGAATGTTGTTTCATATTTCTTGTGGAGCAGCTGAAGCAACAGATCCCTACAATATGGTTATATAGAAAGGGAGGACCCCATCATAGTATAAACATATTTATTACAAAGATATAGAGATGGGATAGCTAGTTGACGTCATGATGCGGGCTCACACTAGCCTGACAGACTTTGTCAGATCCAGCTGCACTCCCTGGGAACCCCCCTTTTTCCCGATATAGCCGTTGGTCTGCATGGCTCCAAGGTCGAGCATCGACAGCCCTCGAAGCTGAACCTCGACCCCAGTATCGAGCCTTGGGAAGTATGTTCGCGGGGAATCATAAAGACGGGGAAATTGGACCCCCCGATTTTACCGTGCACATAAGAAAAGGCCCCTAAGGGTCCAAACAGCTTTGGCACGAGGCCCAAATATGGCATTCAACCCAATTTATAGATATTCTTTCTATAACACATAAGTATCATATAGTTTCAATCAAATACGCAACTTTATAGTTGTTAAGGGACGGACCCAGTCACAATCCCCAACGGTGCACGCCCACACACCCGTTACTAATAATGTGCGAAACCTCAGAGAAGTAAAACGATGTGAAATCCAGGGTTTCATACAATCAGAACTAGATTTACAATCATTACTTACCTCAAACCGGTCAAATCCCTACTCTGCGACGCCCTTGCCTCTAGAATCCGCCTCCAAACGTCCCGAATCTAACCAAAAGCAATACAATACAATAAATATAGGCCAACGAACCAATTCCATACAAAAACTATCAACTTAGACCAAAATCCCGAAATTCACCCAAACTTGGCCCCCAGGCCCACGTCTCGGAATTCGACAAAAATCACAAAACTAGCAAGCCCTTTCACTCACGAGTCTATCCATACAAAATTAATAAAAATCTAACATCAAATTGTCCCTCAGATCGCCAAATCAAACTCTCCAATTACCAAGCCCTAATCTCCTCAATTTCATCCCTAATTTCTACTAATTACACGCTTAAACAACTAAAAATTACCATAATCACGAGTATTGTGCTCAAGTAACTTACCTCAATGAAAACCCCCTTGATTCCCTCTTCAAAACTCTCCAGAAAGCTCCAAGTCCGAATAAAAATGGTGGATGATAACCTAAATTTTGCAAAGTGTGCATTATATATCTTCTGCCTAGGCATGCGGCCCTTTTCTCGCACCTGTGCAACCACTTCTGTGCCCAAGAGTCCGCATCTGCGGAAATAACATACTCCTCCAAAACCGCTTCTGTGGTCACCACACCACACCTGCGGTCTCGAGGTGCGCTACACCATTCGCACCTGCGGTCCAGCCTCAGATTCCAAATCCCGCATCTGCGGTCAGTTTCTGCATCTATGGCCATCACACCTGCGGTCCCCACTTCGTAGGTGCGGAAACATCAGAAGCAGCTGCTTTAGCTGCACAATTCCATTTCCAAATCCTCCGTTAACCATCAAAATTCATCCCGAGGCCCTCGGGAACTTAACCAAAAATACCAACAAGTCATATATTAACATACAAACTTAGTCGAACCTCCGGAACCCTCAAAACAACATCAAAACACCAAATCACCCTCGGATTCAAGCCTAAGAACTTCTAAACTTCCAAATTCCGCAAACGATGCCGAAACCTACCAAATCACCACTGAATGACCTGAAATTTTGCACACACGTCATAAATGACACTACGGACCTACTCCAACTTCCAGAATTCCATTCCGACCCCGATATCAAAATTTCCACTGCCGACCGATAATCGGCAAATTTCCGATTTCGCCAATTCAAGCCTAATTCTTCCACGGACCACAAAATCACATTCCGGACGCGCTACCCAGTCCAAAATCACCTAACGGAGCTAATCGAACCATCAAAATTCACATCCAAGATTGTTTACACATAAGTAAACATCCGATTGACTTTTCCAACTTAAACTTCTAAACATGAGACTAAGTGTCTCATTTCACACCGAAACCACTCCGAACCCAAACCAACCAACACGATACAATGAAATACAACTAAAGAACACATAAGGAAGTAGAAATATGGGAAACGAGGCTATAACTCATGAAGCGACCAGCCGGGTCGTTACATCCTTCCCTCTTAAACAAATGTTCGTCCTCGAACGAGTCTAGAAACATACATAAGGCCTAAAATAGGTGTGGATATCTGCTCCGCATCTCCCGCTCGGTCTCCCAAGTAGTCTCCTCCATGGGCCGACCTCTCCACTGCACTTTCACTGAAGCTATATCCTTTGAACTCAATTTTTGGACCTGCCGCTCAAAAATAGCCACTAGCTCCACATCATAAGTCAAATAACCGTCTAATTGAACCGTGCTGAAATCCAAAACATGAGACGGATCGCCGACATACTTTCGGAGCATAGAAACATGAAATATCGGATACACACCCGACAAGCTAGGTGGCAAGGCAAGCTCACCTCCCCAATCCTCCGAAGCCCCTCAAAGGGCCCAATGAACCGAGGGCTCAACTTGCCCTTCTTCCCAAATCTCATAACACCATTCATGGGTGAAATGTTCAGTAGAACCTTCTCCCCAACCATATAAGACACATCACGAACCTTTCTATCAGCAAAACTCATTTGTCTTGACTATGCTGTACGAAGCTGCTCCTGAATCAATTTCACCTTGTCCAAAGCATCCTGTACCAAGTTTGTACCCAAAAACCTAGCCTCGCCCGGTTCAAACCAACCTACCGGAGATCTACACTGTCTCCCATATAAAGCCTCATATGGAGCCATCTGAATACTCGACTGATAACTGTTGTTATAAGCAAACTTCGCGAGCGGTAGAAATTTGTCCTATGAAACCCAAAATCAATGACACAAGCGCGCAACATGTCCTCTAATATCTGAATAGTGCGCTCGGACTGCCCGTCCGTCTGAGGGTGAAAGTTGTTCTCAACTCAACCTTAGTACCCAACTCTCACTGCACGGCCCTCAAAAACTGCGATGTAACTGAGTACTTCTATCTAAAATGATGGAAACCGGGACACCGTGAAGGCAAATAATCTCTCGGATATAAATCTCAGCTAACAGCTCTGAAGAATAGGTAGTACTCACAGGAATGAAATGCGCGGACTTTATTATCCAATCCACAATCACCAAAAATAGCATCGAACTTTCTCAAAGTCTGTGTGAGTCCAACTACGAAATCCATGGTGATCTGCTCCCAGTTCCATGGTGAACTTTCTCGGTGCATTAGTACTCACAGGAATGAAATGCTTATCTGCTGAAGCAAGCCACCCGGTCTCTGATGCTCATATACCACCTGCTGACAACTAAGGCACCGAGCCACAAACCCCGCAATATCTTTCTTCATTCTCCTCCACCAATAGTGTTGTCTCAAATCCTGGCACATCTTCGCAGCACCCGGATGGTTGGAATACCGTGAGCTATGGGCCTCCTCTAGAATCAACTCCTGAAGCCCATCTACATTGGGCACACATATCCAGCCCTGCATCCTCAATACCCCATCATCACCAATTGTCACATCTCTAGCATTGCCATGCTGAACTCTGTCCTTGAGGGCAAGCAAATGAGGATCATCATATTGGCGCTCTCTGATACGATAAAACAAAGAAGACCGAGAAACCACACAAGCTAGGATCCGACTGGACTTCGAAATATCCAACCTCAGAAACCGATTGCCCAAGGCCTGAACATCAACCGCAAGAGGCCTCTCCCCAACAGGAATAAATGCAAGACTGCCCACACTCACCGCCTTCCTACTCAAGGCATTGGCCACTACATTAGCTTTTCCCGGATAGTACAAAATAGTAATGTCATAGTTCTTTAGCAGCTCCAACCATCTCCGCTGCCTCAAATTGAGATCCTTCTATTTGAACAAGTTCTGGAGGCTACGATGATCAGTAAACACCTCACAGGACACACCATAGAGATAATGCCTCAAAATCTTCAACGCGTGGACAATGCCAGCCAACTCCAAATCATGAACAGGGTAGTTCTTCTCATGGGGCTTCAATTGACGAGAAGCATAAGCAATTACTCTACCCTTCTGCATCAACACATACTCGATGCCGACCCGAGAAACATCACAATACATCGTATAAGAACCTGAAGTTGACTGCAAAACTAACACTGGAGTGCTGGTCAAGGCGGTCTTGAGCTTCTGAAAGCTCACCTCACACTCATCTGACCACCTGAAAGGAGCACCCTTTTGAGTCAATTTGGTCAAGGGTGATGCAATAGATGAAAATCTCTTAATGAATCGACGGTAATAACCCGCCAAACCAAGAAAGCTACGAATCGATGTGGCTGAGGACGGTCTGGGCCAACTCTGAACCGCCTCTATCTTTTTCGGATCAACCTGAATACCCTTATTGTACACCACGTGCCCCAAGAACGCCACTGAACTGATCCAAAACTCACATTTGGAGAACTTTACGTAAAGCTTATCCTCCCTAAATCGCTGCAATAGAACTCTTAAATGATCAGTGTGCTCCTCCTGACTATGCGAGTACACCGGAATATCATCATTGAATACAATAACAAATGAGTCGAGATAAGGCCGAAACACGTTGTTCATCAAATGCATGAACACTGCTAGGGCATTGCTTAGCCCAAAAGACATCACAAGGAACTCATAATGACCATATCGAGTCCTAAAAGCTATCTTAAGAATGTCTGAGTCCCTAATCATCAACTGGTGATACCCTGACCTGGGATCAATATTGGAGAACACCCTCGCTCCCTGAAGCTGGTCAAATAAATCATCGATACGAGGCAAAGATACTTGTTCTTAATTATGACTTTTTTCAGCTGCTTGTAGTCAATGCACATTCTCATAGTGCCATCCTTCTTCTTCACAAATAGGACAGGCACACCCAAAGGTGACACACCAGGCCGAATAAACCCCTTATCAAGGAGTTCCTGAAGTTGCTCTTTCAATTCTTTTAACTCCGCCGGTGTCATAAGATATGGTGGAAAAGAAATAAGCTGAGTACCCGACACCAAATCAATACCGAAGACAATATCCCTGTTTGGCGACATGCTCGGCAGGCCTGCATGAAACACATCCGGAAAATCCCTCACTACCGGAACTGAATCAATGGAAGGAGTCTCTGCACTGACATCCCTAACAAAAGCCAAATAACAAAGACAAACCTTCCGAACCATCCGCTGGGCCTTCAAAAATGAAATCACTCTACTAGGAACATAATCCGACGAACCTCGCCACTCAATCCGTGGCACCCCCAGCATAGCCAACGTCACTGTCTTAGCATGATAGTCCAAAATAGCACGACACGGAGACAACCAATCCATTCCCAATATCACATCAAAATCAACCATACTAAGCAGCAAAAGGTCTACTCGGGTCTCCAAACCCCCAAAAGTCACAACATATGACCGATATACGCGGTCCACAACAACAGTATCGCCCACCGGAGTAGATACACGAATAGATAAAACAATAGACTCGCGGGGCATATCCAAATAATGAGCAAAATATGATGACACATATGAAAAAGTGGAACCAAGATCAAATAATACAGAGGCATCCCTGTGGCAAACTGAGACAATACATGTGATCATAGCATCTGAAGCAATGGCATCTATTCTGGTTGGGAGTGCATAGAAACAGGCCTGACCACCACCTGATCGACCTCCCTCTCTAGGGCGACACCTAGCTGACTGTCCTCCACCCCTAGCTGATTAGACGGGTGGTGAAGTAACTGGTGCTGAAGTCGATGGTTGACTCCTCTGCTAAGGCGGACCCTCAGGATGACGAGGATACTCCCTCTACATATGCCCAAACTCTCCACACTCATACCACCCCCCCTCCCCCCCGTGCTGGTGGTGGGGAATGGAGGGAACTCCTAGCACCGGGATGACTAGTAGAAGAACCTAGCATGGAGGAGCCCTGAACTTATGGAGCACGGGACGAACTCTGGGCTGGAAGGGCTCTAAGTCATGAATGGCCCTGATGAGAACTGTGAGAACCATGGCCCGATGATCCCCCACGGTAAATTGGGCGAGCTGACTAAGCCTAAATGGACGGCCTCTACCGTGCTGAAACTAACCCCCATGAGGAGCACCCCTAAAACTACCAGATCCACGAGGCCTCTTGGCCTCTCTCTCCACTCTCTCCTGACGGCGAATCAACTCTATGTCCCGAGCAATGTCAACAACCTCCTCAAAAGAAGAACCTGATACCCTCTCTCTGGTCATAAGAATTCGTAACTGACAGGAAAGGCCATCCACGAACCTCCTGATCCTCTCCCTGTCCGTCGGAACCAACCAGATAGCATGACGGGCTGACTCTGAGAACCTCATCTCATACTATGTCACAGTCATATCATCCTGACGCAACTACTCGAACTATCTGCGCAGCTCCTCTCTGCAAGACAGCGACACATACTTCTCCAGAAAGAGAACGGAGAACTGCTGCCAAGTAAGGGGCGCTGCACACAACAGGCCTATGCCTCTCATATGCTTCCCACCAAGTAAAGGCAGCTCCAGAAAACTGAAAAGTAGTGAACAAGACCCCACTAGTCTCCAGAATACTCGCTGTACGAAGAATCCTCTAACACTTGTCCAAGAAACCCTGGCATCCTCGCCCTCTGTACCACTGAAAGTCGAAGGCTGAAGTCTACCAAACCTCTCTAATCTACGCTACTCGTCATCAGGCATGATTGGTACCACATAATCCGAAGTAGGTGTAACCGGCTGGGCAGGTCGTGCCTCCGGTGTCTGTAATCCCTTAATAACCAACTCGGGTGTATGGGCGGCGGGAGTCTGAGTCCCTCCCCCGACTTGGGAAGTAGCTGTTGTAGTAGAAATAGCAATCGCCTTAGCAAGACTGGTGCATACGGTCAAGATCTGCGCTAAGGTCTCCTGAAGACCTGCGATAACAATAGGCATAGTTGGTGCTTGGGCTGGTCCCGCTGGAGCATCCACAACTGGGACCTGATTATGAACTGGGGCGGCTGGTGGATCCGCAGGTGCTGCCCTAGCTATTGTGCGGGCCACACCCCTGACCCTACCACGGCCTCGACCGTGACCTCGTCCTCTCGCGGCCCCAACTGGTGGTACTAGTGGCCGTTCGTCCTGACCGATAGCACGTGCACTCACCATCTTATAGAGAATAGAACAACAGAAGTTTAGTTGCCAGAATAAACAGATTCGCACGACAGAAATTCTAGAATTTGAAGTTTTCCTAAAGGTTCTGCAGCCTCTTGAAGATAAGTACAGACGTCTCCGTACCGATCCGCAAGACTCTACTAAACTCGCTCATGACCCGTTCGGCCTATGTAACCTACGCTCTGATACTAACTTTTCACGACCCAAATCTAGTATGTCATGATGGCGCCTAACGTGGAACTAGGCAAGCCGGCTCTTTTATCAAAACAACCCGATATTTCAAAATAATGATTTCTTCAAGCTATTTAATTAATAAAACATCATAAGATAAATTTGAGTAACAAAGTGCGAAACAAAAGCCCGACATCGGGGTGTCACTAGTCATGAGCATCTACTAAGTACTGTCCAATAATTCTAAGACCAATACAGTTTGGAAAACAACTAATAACATCTATAGGAAGATAGGAGGGAGAGGAGCAAGGCTATGATCGCCATGCAGCTACCTTGCCAACTCTAACAGATCCGCGACGGATGAAATCTACGCTCACTAGCACGTCTAGTAACCCCTGGATCTACACAAAAGGTGCAGGTACTAATGTGAGTACGCCAACTCAGTAAGTAATAAAAGTAAATAAAGGCTGAGCAGTAGAAAACACATGAAGTCCTTATCATGAAATCTCAGTAAGTACAACATGCTTTCAAATCAGTATGTGAGTCAAATCCTCTCGTATAAAAATCGAGATTTTTGGTAAAAATCATTTGTAGATATTTTTTCAACAGTTTCAAGAGAAGCTCAATGCAAAAAGAGAGTAAAAGTGACGAAAATCATAAACAGCCCCTCGGGCAAACATGCTTGTATACAGCCCCTCGGGCAACATGAATCATAAACAGCCCCTCGGGCAAACCTAACAGTCACTCATATACAGCCCCTCGGGCATATCTCATATCACTCACTCAGGGTACCGCGCTCACTGGTCCAGAGGGGCTCCTACAACCCAAGCGCTATAACAAGCCATCTCGTGGCAAAAATCAATCAGGCCCTCAGCCTCACATAATCATGAATCAGTAATAACCTGCTGCAGCGCACAACTCGATCCCATAATATCCTCACAAAAACAAGCCCTAGGCCTCACTCAGTCATAGACCTCTCAAGCCACTCGGGCTATCAGTAAAAACAAATAGGGTGTTTAGCCCAAAATAACATTTTATGCATCAAAACGGTGTAATAAAGACTGAGTTATGAAATTGGTAAACACGGCATGACTGAGTATAGATCTTAAATCAAAACAATGAGAGGATAATAAGAAAAGGCCATTAAGGGTCCAAAAAGCTTTGGCACGAGGCCCAAATACGGCATTCAGCCCAATTTATAGAAATTCTTTCTTAAACACATAGGTATCATATAGTTTCAATCAAATACGCAATTTTATAGTTGGTATGGGACAGACCAAGTCACAATCCCCAACGGTGCACGCCCACACCCTCGTCACCTAGCTTGTGTGTCACCTCAAAGAAGTAAAACGATATGAAATTCGGGGTTTCATACCCTCAAGACTAGATTTACAATCATTACATACCTCAAACCGGTCAAATCCCTACTCCACGACGCCCTTGCCTCTGGAATTGGCCTCTAAACGTCCCCGAATCTAACCAAAAGCAATACAATGTATTCAATATAGGCCAAATAACCAATTCCATACGAAAAACTATCAATTTAGATCAAAATCCCGAAATTCACCCAAAACCAGCCCCCGGGCCCACGTCTCGGAATCTAACAAAAATCACAAAACTAGAAAGCCCTTTCACTCAAGAGTCTACCCATACGAAATTCATCAAAATCCGACATCAAATTGTCCCTCAAATCCCCAAATCAAACTCTCCAATTACCAAGCCCTAATCCCCTCAATTTGATCCCTAGTTTCTACTAATTACATGCTTAAACAACTGAAAATTACAATAATCACAAGTATTGAGCTCAAGTAACTTACCTCAACGAAAACCCCCTTAATTCCCTCTTCAAAACACTCGAGAAAGCTCCAAGTCCGAATAAAAATGATGGAAGATAACCTAAATTTCGCGAAGTGTGCATTATATACTTTCTGCCCAGGCATCTCGCACTTGTGGCCTTTTTCTCGCACCTGCGCAACCGCTTCTGCGCCCAAGAGTCCGCAACGGCGAAAATTACTTACTCCTCCAAAACTGCTTCTGCGGTCACCACACCGCACCTGCGGTATCGCAGGTGCGCTCCACCATTCGCACCTGCGGTCCAGCCTCAGATTCCAAATCCCGCATCTGCGGCCATCGTTCCTACGTTCCCCACTCTGCAGGTGCGGAAACATCAGTAGCAGCAGCTTCAGCTCAACAAAAAATACCAGCAAGTCATATATCAACATACAAACTTAGTCGAACCTCCGGAACTCTCAAAATAATATCAAAACACCAAATCACCCTCGGATTCAAGTCTAAGTACTTCTAAACATCCAAATTCCGCAAATGATGCCGAAACGTACCAAATCACCTCCGAATGATCTGAAACTTTGCACACACATCACAAATGACACCATGAACCTACTCCAACTTTCGGAATTCCATGCCGACCCCGATATCAAAATTTCCATTGCCGATCGAGGATCGCCAAATTTTCATTTTCACCAATTCAAGCCTTATTCTACCACGGACCTCCAAATCACATTCTGGACGCGCTCCCAAGTCCGAAATCACCTAACGGAGCTAACCGAACCATCAGAATTCACATCTGAGATCATTTACTCATAAGTCAACATCCGGTTGACTTTTCCAACTTAAACTTCTAAACAGGAGACTAAGTGTCTCATTTCACACCGAAACCACTCCGGACCCGTACCAACCAACACGATACGATGAAATAGAACTGAGCAACGCATACAAAAGCAGAAATGGGGGAACAGGGCTATAACTCATGAAATGACCGACCGGGTCGTTACATAATCCCATTTCCACACTTTAGCCGCCTCTACTCTCTCTATTCCTCTCTCCTACTTTACAAACCCTAGTTGCCGTACCTCTAGATCCTCTCCGAATCCGGACCTAATATGGATTCCCTTCGTGATTCTTTTTCTTTATACTTCTACTACTCACGCATTCATGGTGTTACTTTGTATTTACCTAACTTTGGTAAATACCACCTTTCAAGACGGGTCTGATTTGGATCTAATTTTGTGATGATCTGGCCAATGTTTCATCTATATATACTCAACAATGAATGATTCTTGTATTTTCAGCCAAATTCATGGCCACTAGACTCAATTAGGGTTCGAAATTTTGATCTATTCTTTGTCGGCTCTCTTACTGATTGCATGGGATACATTCTTTCCTTATTTATGTTTAATCGATTGTTTTCCTTCTTTGTTCATTCAATTTCAACATTATTTAAACCATTCCCCAATTCCCCTTTAGGACAAACTCTAATCGCTAAAGGTTACTACTATCTTTCTTATTCTTTCTTGTCTTACACTATTCCGAGGCTCAATCTTTTGGCCGACTAAAAGCCAAGGCCACCATAATTCGATTCTTGAAACTTTCTCAGTATAAGCACTGCTCGGGGTTCATTCAAAACCTTTGGGAACTCTGACACACAGAGATTCCTGGATTCTACTGTTCGTTTGCTATTAACACTGAAGTGTTACTGAAATCGCTCCTCTTGTTTACTTGTTTTTCTGTAACTAGTAATGTATCTATGACTGTCGCAACTTAATTTTCGTTCTCTTTGTATCCCTGTTCTGAATATCTATGTCTCTAGGAATTTTTATGAATTAACATGCCATTATATGTTGTGAAGCTTTCTTAAGGCTCTATGCCTTCTAGTAGTTCAACTTGCCTATTTGTTACCTTGATTCTGCCTTCTTAGGCATGCCTGCTAATGTGTATGCTCAAATGCTTATTACTATTGCTTATTCTGAGTTTGGTTTCTTGCCTTGCCCTGTACTATTAAGAATAACCAATTCATACCCAGAATGTGTTCTAATTCCTGTTGAGACATTCATACCCAACCTATTATATTTATGAAATTCTCCTGTTAGCTATGATCTTTGTCCATGATGTTTGTAACTCTACTGTGTTGCTGACTTGCTCAATCTTGTGTTCCTCAGTATCAATTGAGATCCTTAGAGTAAATACCATAACCAACACTTTTCCCATATATGTAACCAACTAGCATAAGGTTTGATGTTTGTCTGATGTGAAGGTGACATGTTTTGTTCACTATAAGTCTTCTGGTATTGTAATTGATACTCAGCATGCTAAAATTTTCTCATTCTCGACTAACTGATTGCTCGATCATGAACCTGTTCTGTTATGTTGTCATCATTAAGCCTTCATGTTAAAACTTTTCATGTGAAGACTATGCTCTATTTTTTCTTGTCTATGACTCTATTAGATTTTCATGCTTAAATCTTGTATCTAAGGTTCTTTAGGCTAATTCTGAATCAGTTTACTTTTGATACAGTTTTTCGAATGGTTCACTATCCTATGATGGTCAATTCTGTAACTTTAGCTTTGTTTCTAAAAATACAAGCATGAATCTGCCTTGTGAACTTGTATGTATTTCATCTATTCTTGTCTACGTATTTTGGCTAGGATTGTTGTTAGCCTTAGGAGTTAAGTATGAAAATTATTAATCAATTCTATGAGTATCTTGTCATCTGTAAGGCTAAATTGACCATCCCTTTGGTTAAGTAAGTTATTCATTTGGGCCTGGTATGTTGGGCCTGCTTTGGTGTTGGAGGTCTGAAATGCAATGTTCGCATTAGAAGTTTGGGCTTGTTGTCCGTGTGATGTCCTGAGCCTATTGGAAGGCCTAGATGTGTTATTGGGTTATTTTATATTTATAATTGGTCTGGATCTTTGTTCAATATGGTCTGTAATAACCTGTAAAACTGAATAATGGGGGAAATTAGTGTAATTGGGGGAAACGGGTACATTATAATGCTTGCATAAAAGGGTAGAAAATATGCCTATAGGGTCTACGTGGTCTATTTGCTATTTTTTTCAACATGCCTTATATGATATTTAGTTTCATGTGTTGTACACTAATAGAAAGCATGCCCATAGGAATCACGCACACTTAACTTCACTTGTCTCCATGTCTATTATTCAACACTCTTAGATATCATGCCTCTAGGATACAACAATGTGATACCTTTGCTTATCTAGATACCATGACCATAGGGTCTTAACTAATTAATCAACTACTCCGTGCTATTTTTTGTACTGATTCACTTAGATAGCATGCCTACCGGGATAAAGTGTTACAAAATTGAGTCCATTTGTCAGTTATTAGAAATCCTGCCCCTAGGATGTAGATTGGCGCTACTAATCATGTGTTTTCAAATGATTTCACTGCATAATTATGCTACTATAAGAGATCATGCCTATAGGGACTATCACCCGCCTAAGACGTATGTCTATGAAAACCAACATTAGTAATTAAGAAATATGATATTATTTTCACTATCTTATTACGCAAAACGATTAGATATCATGTCTATAGGGCTTGCAACCCTAAAATTTGCCGATACGTTAGTACAGAAATCATAGCACTTCCTATATAATACTGGAATCAAGGATCACATTGAAATCATGCCTATAGGACGTAACTATTCCAACACGTCTTAATGGAATCTACTGCCTAACCAGAAATCAGTCTGCGTGCTTTCGTTCTTATGTGTGGAGGTTACTTGAGCCTTTTGTTTCAATTATATGTAGTCCTATCTGTTATTGATTGTCACCTAGTTTTATCATTTTGAGCACCTGAGTTGAGTCTAGAACTACCAAATAGTAGGTTCAAAGCCTCCTGGACCGTAGGCATGGGACAGGCACTGCACACATAGGATACGGCTTAGAAATGAATTAGAACGCCTTTAAGTAAATAACTTCAACATAGTAATCGGGTAGCAGGAGATGATAGTCTATGCCCGATGAATAATATGAGCAACCCCTACAGGGAGTTGCAAAGTATTATTTATGTTGCACGGAGGTGATCCTTTAGGCTTAAAAACATAGGACCCCCCCCCCCCTTCTGTTTTTGTTTATGTGCATGTTATCCATACTTAACATAGATCAATGTGGTTTGTACCTACGCAGTTGTTAAGACTTGTATCGATTGTCATATTTTTTAACAAGACTCTATGACTTCTGAACGAGTCTATTTATTTGATCACGTAGCTTAACTATATAATATACATAGTCTAAAGTTTGGCCGGGACCCACAGTTATGAACCTCGAAGAGTGCCTAACACCTTCTATTTGAGGTAATTTAAGACCTTACTCGATCTTTGGTGGCGTTGACTTGTCGAACAGAGTTATTTGCAAATAGGTGCCCTAATGCACCTCAAAATCGTTAGGTGGCAACTCTTCTCTTTTAATACCTCCTTAAAAAGAGTTGTCACATGTCGAAACCCGCTTTCGCTAGAAAACGGGGCATGACAGCATGGTGACTCTCCTGGGGACATACTTAGGCTTTTATCATAATAAAATTGACTTATGTGGATTACTTTCTTTTATTTTTTTTCTTTGTTTTAAAACTACTACAACACGCATATCCCCTTCCTTATTCACCTTTATTTGTTTAAAATAGCTATGACATGCACATCCCTTCCCTTATTCACCTTTGTTTGATATGACATGTATGACCGTTCTCCATCTCTTTTTCTCTTATCTAAGACTGCTATATTATGACTCTCCCATCCCTATTTTCTTACCTGCTTCATTACGTCCTCGCACATTTTCATAAACAAAACTGACTTCTTTCTTTTGTCTTTCTCCTCTCTTCATTTCATGTTTACTTTTACTATTTTATTTACTACTTTTACATATTGTTATCATGCAAATACTTGAAAATGTGTTATTAATGTTACACCCCATGATTTCGTACGTGAAAGTACGCCATACGTAAATTGATAAAAGCTCGGAAATGAGATGTTACATCCCGCATTTTTGTACGTTAAAGTTTCATCGTAAGTTAATTGACGGAAGATCGGGAATGAGATTATTTTGAGATTATAAGTATTATGCTATTTCAAGCAAGTGATAAGTAAATTCGTGAAGGTGAGAGGGTAAGAAAATCGATGAAAATGAATTTCGTCGAAGTTTGGCATTTTGAGATAAAATACGGTCCGGGCTATAATACCTGGTATTTATGGACTAGTGTCATACAAGGTACCACATGACCATGATAGTAAGGTATAAAGTGTGTTAAAAATAATTAGTATTATAAGTAAACTGGGATAATTCTTAATTATATGGATAATTGGATAATTATTGATTTTAGTGGAAGATTAACTAATTAATTAAGATATTTATGGATAAGCTTAATAAAGACCCTATACTCAACGTGGCAGCCAAGTGCCATAGTAAATGTGACTCTTAAGTTCACATAATAAGGGGGCATAATTGGAGAAAGTTTGGTGGCCAAGTCATACAAATGGGGCCCACACCACCAAGACATAAAAGACCTCTCATTAATTCACAAAATGGAATTGAGATAGTCACACTTGCTAAGTAACGGGTGGGATTCTAACACGAGATTTCATATGAATACTTTACAAAGTGAGATAAGATTGCCAACGTGATTTTGCTTCTAACAAAATTTCATGCGAAGTTATACTGCGTAATAGCAACGAATTTGCAATTCTAAGAGAGCACGGTACAATCTTGCTCAAGAATATCATATGGATTTTTCCTACTTCGATCTGCCATTATGTGTTGTCATAATTGACGTGTGTTAAAGGGATTGTCAAGAGAATAGGCTCAGGTATGTTAAGGTTATCCCTTGTTTCTTTTTTGCATGATCCATACGACACAAGCGAAATGGGTAGATGCATAACTTTCATAAATGACTCTAGTCATAGAAATACTAAAGATGCCTATGTTCTTAAATTCTCATATGTCTTATTATTCTATCGTCTGTTCATGGGCCTTAGTAAATACGTAAGTTGATAAAGTTTATTTCATGATACTAATCAAAGGAATAATGGTCTTATGACACTCTGAAAGATGTTATTGACGTACTTCTCATGCATTGCATTCATTTACATTGACCCATGATATATATATATATATATATATATATATATATATATATATATATATATATATATATATATATATGCGGGATACGAAAAAAGGTTACGGCGTTATATACGCACCACCACCTGATCAGCTGGTATACATTGATGATTTGCCCACAGTGGCCAAGATGATATGATGGGATGCCCTCAGAGGCTTGATGATTTTTGTAAGGCATATACCCACGCATGGTATGACATTTATACTTATATGCATGAGATTATAATATTAAATGATTAATAGAGCTATTCAGATATACATGTTGAGTCTTTTACTCCATGTTTCTCTCATGTCTATTATTTTCTGATTTTCATTCCTTACATACTCGGTACATTATTTGTACTGACGTCATTTTGCCTGGGAACACAGCATTTCATGTCCTCCCTTCCCGATAGACAGGTATAGAGTCCTCTAAGTAGGTTATCAGCTCAACGGAAGGTGTTGGTGTGCTCCATTTGCTCTGGAGTTGCTTATTTGGTCAGTATGATTTAGACATGTATTAATTGGTATGTCGGGGCCCTGTCCCGGCCTTATAATGTTTATGTACTCTTAGAGGCTTGTAGACATATGGCATGTATATGAAAGATTTTATGACCTTGTTTGCCTATGTTCAGTGTACGAGTGATTATTTTGGCCTTATAGGCCCGTATGTCATATGTATAAGTTAGTATATCAGGTTGGGTCGTTTTATGTCGAGTGTTCCCTCATGTTTTGTTCTTGTTACCTTATACTGCCCTTCGAGCCCATACCCATGTTGATGTAATGATAAAAATACGTTACGTTGGTACTCGGTTGAGTAAGGCACCGGTGCCCGTCGCGGCCCATCGGTTCATGACAAAAGTGGTATCAGAGCAGTTTTGTCCTAGGGAGTCCATAAGCCGTGTCTAGTAGAGTCTTGTTTATGGGTGTCTTGTGCACCACACTTATAAGCAGAAGGCTACAGGGCATTTCGGACTGTCACTCTTTCTTCTTGCTCTAGATAGTATGGTAGAGCGACAACGTTTTAAGAAGACATTAGTAAGGATAAGGAAATGTGAGTGAGAAGGCGATGAGAAGGGATAAGTCGTAGGGATTAAGCCCATGAAAACAAGAGAGCTGATGATTTGTCTAAGTTATAGAAAGCTCGGTATAGCCTGAAAGAAGTCAAATGAGTCTAAGGCTAGTAACATGTAGAAGAGATGGAATGTTGTCCTGATAGTAGAATAAGGGTGTAATTGTGATAGATAAAGGATGACGTTTGGGCCTTCGATTGAGTAATGATTTGAAGAGAAAAAAGTGGATTTCATGAATTATACGGGATTAAAATGCCCACGTAATGTGAATCACATTGGGATGCTATGAAATGCTGCTATGAAAGTATAGTATCGCCCCTAGGTGGATTAGGAAAATCAGTTTTAATGTTCCTTGATCCGACGTGAACCCTAGCGGCAGTGTTACATAAAAGGTTAAGTTATCAGTGGTAGATTATAGATCAATATTGAGGTGAATTAACAATGAATGAATAAAATTTACAAATTATGAGATGAGATTAGACCCTCATTCTTAAGATGTCAATAATGAAGAAGCATTAAAGGACTTAAATTTATGCATGTAGAATAAACAACGAGAGTAACCTGGAGTTTGGCAGTAGACCTCTGTAACGATAAATCAATGTAAGATTATGGCAGTAAAGTCATACGAATGGATAAGCAGATCTATGAAATGAGAAATAACAATATTCGTAAATTCAACAAAGTACCGAATAAAGAACTTCAGTGGACTTAAATATGCCCACAGGGACATCTTATGTGCTCTATATATGTTTTCAAAGTGAGGCCTAGAGATTGGCTAAAAGCTGGAGGAAAAAGGAGAGAAGAGTCGCATAGGCACATTTACAAGGTCAGAGTCATACAGACTGCATGATGGAAGGTAGCAACAGTTACGAGATTGGAAGGATTCCGACCACAAGTTGTGGGGTGAGAAAGAGTCCTAAAGGGGGGAATGCCCTGGCCTTTGGATTTATTTACAAAACAGTTGCCTAGATGGCAAGGAGAGTACTATAGTATTCGCAAGAGCTATAGGTTATGATAATGGTAAATGCATCAGTCAACATTCGAGGAGGAATGATCCAAGAGGAGGGGGGGATGATATTATGCCCCATGATTTCGTACGTTAAATTACGCCATAAGTAAACTGATAAAAGCTGGGAAATAAGATGTTACATCCCGCATTTTCGTACATTAAAGTTTTGTCATAAGCTAATCGACGTAAGCTCGAGAATAAAATTATTTTGAGATTATAAGTATTATGCTATTTCAAGCAAGCTATAAGTAAATTTATGAAAGTGAGAGGGTAAGCAAATTGATGAAAATGAATTTCGTCAATGTTTGGCGTTTTTAGATAAAATACAGTCCGGGCTATAATACCCGATATTTATTGACTAGTGCCATACAAGGTACCAAATGACCATGATAGTAAGGTATATAAAGTGTCTTAAAAATAATTAGTATTTCAAATAATTTGGGATTATTCTTAATTATGTGCATAATTAGATAATTATTAATTTTAGTGGGAGATTAACAAATTAATTAAGAAATTTATGGATAAGCTTAATAAAGACCCTATCCTCAACGTGGCAGCCAAGTGCCATAGTAAATGTGACTCTTAAGTTCACATAATAAGGTGGCATAACTGAAGAAAGTTTGGTGGCCAAGTCCTACAGGTGGGGCCCACACCACCAAGACTTAAAAGATCTCTCTTTAATTCACAAAATGGAATGGAGATGGTCACACTTGCTAATTAATGGGTGGGATTCTCACAAAAGATTTCGTATGAATACTTTAGAAAGTGAGATAAGATTGACAATGTGAATTTGCTTCAACTAAATATCATGTGAAGTTATACTGCATAATAGCAACGAAATTTGCAATTCTAAGAGAGCATGATAGAATTTTTCTCAAGAATATCATATGGATTTTTCTTACTTCGATCTGTCGTTATGTGTTGTCGTAATTGACGTGTGTTAAAGGGATTATCAAGAGAATTGGCTCAGGTATGTTAAGGCTATCCCTTCTTTCTTTTTGGCATGATCCATTCGACACAAGCGAAACGAGTAGATGCACAACTTTCATAAATGACTCTATTCATAGAAATACTAGAGATGCCTATGTTCTTAAATTCCCATAAGTCTTATTATTATATCGTCTGTTCATGCGTCTCAGAAAATACATAAGTTGATGAAGTTTATTTCATGATACTAATCAAAGGCATAATGGTCTTATGACACCCCGAAGATTTTATTGACGTACTTCTCATGCATTGCATTCATTTACGTTGACCAATGACCATATGGCGTTATACACGCCTATATATGTGTGTGTGTGTGTATATATATATAACAACTTCCATCTTCAACATTGAATATGCAATTTTCGAATCCTATCCTTTATTAATAGTCTGCCCTGTGCTCCTAACCACATAAAGAATATATGTTGTGTTGTGCAATAACACTCCATATTAAGTCTGCTATTTTCGATCCGTGCATATCTCCCAGTAGAGCTGAATAACTTCTAGTTATTGAGTACACTCTTTCAAAAGTTAGAGAATAGTGATCTTGCTCATACCATGCATGCATTTCATCTTTTAAGGAGTTGAGTTTCCTCTAGTACCAGTTGCTATCCAAAGGTGGCTTGTGGTTCCAAATATTATTGTTAGTCTTCATATAGATTTCATGCACCCACTTCACCCACAAGGAGTCTTGTTTATCAATCAGCTGCCATAACAATTTTCCAACATATGCTACATTCAAAAGTCTACTTCCTTTCACATTCAAACCTCCATATTTCTCGGGGAAGCACATCATTTTCCAAGACACAAGGGAAACTTTTTTCTTTTTCTCGGAACTACCCCATAGTTGTTCTCTGCAAATTTTATCAACTACCCCATAGATATTCTCTGCAACTTCCAATATATGCTTTGGTTGTGCAATAACACTCCATATTAAGTCTGCTATTTTCATTCCGTGCATATCTCCCAGTAGAGTTGAATAACTTCTAGTTATTGAGTACACCCTTCCAAAAGTTAGAGAATAGTGATCTTGCTCACACCATGCATGCATATCATCTTTTAAGGAGTTGAGTTTCCTCCAGTACCAGTTGCTATCCAAAGGTGGCTTGTGGTTCCAAATATTATTGTTAGTCTTCATATAGATTTCGTTCATGAACCCACTTCACCCACAAGGAGTCTTCATATATATATATATATATATATATATATATATATATATATATATATATATATATATATATATATATATATATATATATATATGTATGTATATGGGATATGGAAAAAAATTACGGCATTATATACGCACCACCACGTGATCAGCTGGTATACGTTGATGATTTGCCCACAGTGGCCGAGATGATATGATGGGATGCCCTCAAAGGCTTGATGATTTTATGAACGCATATACCCACGTATGGTATGACATTTATACACATACGCATGACATAATAATATTAAATGTTTCACAGAGCTATTCAGATATACATGTTGAGTCTTTTACTCCATGTTTCTCTCATGTCTATTGTTTACTGATTTTCATTCCTTGCATACTCGGTATATTATTCATGTCTATTGTTGGTGCGCTCCATTTGCTCTTAGATATATTTCATGTGTATGAAAGATTTTATGGCCTTGTCGGCCTATGTTTAGTGTACCAGTGATTATTTTTGCCTTATAGGCCCGTACGTCATATGTATAAGTCAGTATATCAGGTTGGGTCATTTTATGTCAAGTGTTCCCTCATGTTTTATTGTTGTTACCTCATACGGCCCTTTGGGCCCATTTACCCATGTTGATGTAATGAGAAAAATTATGTTGGTACTCGGTTGAATAAGGCACCTGGTGACCGTCGCGGCCCATCGTTTTGGGTCGTGACAATTTCTGTATAAAGCATGCTCCACATCATACTCAACTCGTGCCAATTATCAACATAGGGTGCTTGATGAGTGTCCGCACTTTCCTGAAAATTGCCCTTTTAATCGAAAAGGCTTAATTGCGGCAGAGTAGTCGATTAGCGGTACAGTGGACAGTCCCATGCCTTTCCCTTCTAAGTTGTCCACTTGGGAGTACAAGTCTAGACCCTTCTAGAAACCCTACTCAAATTTTAAATGTACATGCATCATGCTAAACCTAGTACATATTAAAGAGTTGTTAACGTAGTGACCCGCTAAGATGAACATTGTCCAACGTCTGACGACATTTCTATAATCCCAATGGACACTATAACATTATGTGCATTACTTGGAGAAAATATGCCAATGTGTTGATCATTATTGCGTAAGTAGTGAAATCTGGAGGGGGAAATGACTAACCTTTGTTTGTTTGCAAAAAATGAAGCATGAAATCACCAGGTTCGGTATGATCCCAAGCATCCCACGTTTGCTACTTTACTGGTGGAAAGCCCTTGCACCTTGCGACAAAAATCATGTGAGGGGAGTACTTGGAGACCTTCCATCCTCGCTAAACATTCGACCTAATAGGGAATTGATTGAGGCCGCTACTATGTTCTGGGATGAGAAAAAGAGTTGTTTTCTGATTTGGCAATATAGAAATGAATCATCTCTTGGAAGAAATAGGAGGCTTCGCCAAGTTTCCATGGGATAGTCTAGGATTACTGGTACAAAAGAATCGCACTCCCCGCAGTTTTCTGGAAATGTTGGGTTTTAAGAAGAATGATGAACTGCTCTATCTAAAGAAATCATACATCCTTTTTGAATTTCTTTACGAGCGTTATGGGAATAGTTAGTCGTATCGTCTTCACCATGATGAACTCGCTGTGAGAACCTAATTTTCGGCCTAATGCAAATTACTGCTAAAAAATAATCCAAAAATAATATTAATTATTTTTATGAATTTTAGAAGTTTTTCTTTATTTTATTTTTTTTTTGCATTTATTCGCATTCTTAATGCATGTTAGGAATATCGCAAATCACAAGAATCATAAAAATGGACAAATCTTAATTTCATAGCATTTTAGATTTTAGTTGCATTTTTAAGAATTAATTACTTATTAGTTGTAGAATTAATACATGAAAATCAAGAAAAAAATATACATTAATAACTTTACATGCATTTGTTAGATAAATGAATAAGTTAATTCTTTAGAAAAATAGGTCATTTGGTTAATTTCGCAAATTATTTGGAATTAGGAGTGTTGAATAAATTGATTATTTTTAAAAATTAAAAGAAAGGAAAGAAAGAGGCAATTTGCCTTGTCATCAAAACTGGGCCAGCAAATGAGCCCATTCCCTTTATAACACAAATATGCCCCAGCCCAAATCCAGTACCATGCCCGACCCGACTGAGCCCTCTTTCAATTTTAAAAAAAAACCCTAGTGGCTCCCTTCTCTATTCTTCAACAATAAGAGATGGAGAACCCTTCCCCCTTAAAAACCCTAGCTGAGCCGCCGCTGATGCTGGAAATAGAATGAACCAGACGGAGGACCTCCCCCATTTCATAACCCTAGCAGCCCTTCTTCCACGCTCACCCACTAGCCGCCTCCTCCTCCTCTATAAATCTCTCAAGAACAAAATTCCCCTCACGCCTAAGAACCATAGTAGTCGCACCTTCTCTCTCACCTCACTAATCTCTCGCCTTACTCATCTCGCTCTCAGAGCTCTCACGGATGCTCAGATCGTCAACGAGAGGAGCCGCCTCCCTATTGCTCTCTCTCTCTCTCTCTCTCTCTCTCTCTCTCTCTCTCTCTCTCTCTCTCTCTCTCTCTCTCTCTCTGAACAAAAATTGCTAAAATTAAATATTTCATATCTAAAATTGAAAGGTCAAAAAGCTGAGTTCAATCTCAATTCATTTTTTTCCCTACATTTTGTGGGGGAAATTTCAGAGTTTAATGGAGTTGTAGATTGTTTCGAGTCTGGAAGGTCGATTCAAACTCAAATCTCTGTTTGATTTTATTGTATGTTGTTCAACCTGTGGTTTGTTTGTTTGGCCGAGCTCCAACTTTTGTCACTTAGCTTCTTTTGGTTTTTCCAAGCTAATTCCTGCAAGTCGGATATCTATCTAAACTTGTAGTTTTGAATTTTTTCTTATAATGAAATCGCAGATGCATTCGATACCTTTTAGTTTCTAATTTGTCTGTTATGTTGTCTTATGATTACTCCGTTCTGATAAGATGACTTAATCCTTAATTAGTTCAAGCTTCACTACTAGTTTTCAGATTACCACTGCCAAGCAAGAATTGTTTAATGAGCCTATGTTGATTTATTCAAGTTGTATGAACCTGTGATCCAAAGTAATCGTGATTAGTCTCCCTTGAATCTACCTTCATGTTTCTGTGACCTGTTGATTCTTCTGGGCAGTTAGATCTGTAATTATTTGATGAAGAATTCATATGAAATCATGTTCATCTGTGATTAGGCATCATAATAAATTTTACAGAAACGTTCTAAGTTGTTGGTGTGCTATTTCTCGTTTGTTTTTTACCTGGTATTTAGTTAGGTAACTCCATGTAAGGTTGAGTTAAATAAATTTCGGGCCTGTTGTTATGATAACCCAACACGTTCTTGGTAATACAAGTCATTTATTAGTCTAGTGAGTAACAGTTGTTAGCTTTCTCAAAGAGATGAAATATTAAGGTATAAACTGTGATGTTACAACAATGGTCAAAGTCACGCCTCTTCCATAAATAAGTTAAAGTTCTATGATTCAGGACTTATTATAATTAATCTCAAACATAGCAAAATCAATGATATAAACATCGTAGTTTGCTTTAGGTGCGCTTTACAAAATAATTATCGTGATTATGTACACGTTTGCAAAATCACGCACTAGCGGCTAGGAAAAAAATGAATTGAGATTTAACTCAACTTTGTGACCTTTGAATTTTGGATCTAAAATCTCTAATTTTAGCTATTTTTGTTCAGAAAAAGAGAGAGCAGTGGGGAGGCAACTCCTCTCATTGAAGATCCGAGCATCCGTGAGAGATCTGAGAGCGAGATGAGAAAGGCGAGATATTAGTGAGGCGAGAGAAAAGGTGCGGCTGCTAGGGTTCTTAGGTGTGAGGGGGATTTTTTCCTTGAAAGATTGAAAGGGGAGGAGAATGTGGTTAGTGGGTGAGAGAGGAAGAAGGGCTGCTAGGGTTAGGAAATGGGGGAGGTCCTCCGTCTGGTTCTTTCTTTTTCCAGCATCAACGGCGGCTCAGCTAGGGTTTTTCAAAGGGGAAGGGTTCACTGTCTGTTGTTGTTGAAGATGACAGAAGGGAGCCATTAGGGATTGTTTATAATTAAACGAGGGGTCAGACGGGTCGGGCGGGCGGGTCGGGCATGGTACCGGATTTGGACTGGGGCCGATTTGTGTTATAAAGGGAATGGGCTCAGATGCTGGCCCAATTTTGAAGACAAGGCAAATAGCCTCTCTCTTCCCTTTCTTTTAATTTTCAAAAATAAAAATTTATTTAACACTCCTAATTCTAACTAATTTGCAAGATTAACCTCATGATCTATTTTTTTAACAATTAGCTAATTCATTTAGCTAACAAATTCATGTAAAGTTACTAATGTATATTTATTTGAGATTTTCATGTATTAATTCTACAATTAATAAGTAATTAATTCCTAAAAATGCAATTAAAATCTAAAATTCTATGAAATTAATATTTGAGCTTTTTTATGATTTTTATGATTTACGATATTCGTAACATGCATAAACAATGGGAATAAATACAAAATAAATAAAGAAAAACTTCTAAAATTCAAAAAAAAAAAAACAATTAAAACTATTTTTGGATTACTTTTTAGGAGTAAGTTGCATTAGTTCAAAAATTAGGTGCTCACAGCTGCCCCTCTTTGCTCGGATACATAAAGAGTTTTCTGACAAAGATAAAGTGAGCAATTATGAGCAATTTTTGCCTTACAGACTCCATTTGGAAGCACTTTGAAAAAGTTTGACCGAATTGCTTCGGAGGTTGCTTACATATCCTTGGCTATAAAGGAATCAAGTTAGTGTAGTTCTGGAAGTTTTGGTAGCTGGGACTACAGAGAATCTATGATTTCACTGTTGTTGCTGCCGTTACTGCTTGTTGAGCTCCTTATTACACCAAAATCAAAATGAAAAAACTAAACAAGCCTATCAGCTACAAGTTATATAATTCCTATCTATATATTTCTATGAAGCATGATCTTGAGTCTTGGCTGGTTCTTCACACTAAATCTGATCTGAACCTTGATGCTTGCTAGCTGCACGTGCTAGTTCATTCTTCTTCGGCTTTTTCGGATCAAGACTGGACATGCAAAGCTTGTGACTTCGGTCATGTCTTGTGCAGTCCAACATCTTTTCTTCGCTTCTGCACTTTGAATTCACTTCTTTTCTTTTATTTTCTTTATTTTGGATTGAGACTTCTCTTTGGTCATCTCGAACCCTGTGTCTCGAGGTATAACCTGCTCAGGCATCAAAACAAACAAACGAACAAAATTTTTCTGCCCCAATTTTCACTAGTAAAATTTTGTGAGCTATTTGTAAAAAAAACTCTATACTACTTCATTATTGAAAGCAATAAAAGGTCGAGGTTGGTGTGCCCTGGGAAAACAGAGATTAGGGAATGGAGACCCTATGTCTAGAATGAAAGCATCTAGGGAGTGAAGACCCTATGTTGGAAAAGCGACTAGGGAGTAGAGACCCTATCTCTAAAATGAAATAAACTAGGGAGTGGACACCCTATGTTGAAAAAATGACTAGGGAGTGGAGATCCTATGTCTAAAATAAAATCAACTAGGGATTGGAGACCCTATGTTGGGAAAGAGACTAGGGAGTCGAGACCCTATGTCTAAATCAAATCAACTAGGGAGTGGAGACTCTATGTTGGAAAGGCGACTAGGGAGTAGAGACCCTATGTCTAAAATAAAATCAACTAGGTAGTGGATAACCTATGTTGGAAAAGAAGACTAGGGAATGGAGATCCTATATCTAAAATAAAATCAACTAGGGAGTGGAGACCTTATATTGGAAAAGCAGCTAGGGAGTGGAGACCCTATGTCTAAAATAAAATTAACTAGGGAGTGGAGACCCTATGTTGGAAAAGCGACTAAGGAGTGGAGACCCTATGTCTAAAATAACATCAACCAGGGAGTGGAGACCCTATGCTGGAAAAGAGACTAGGGAGTGGAGACCCTATTTCTAAAATAAAACATCAACTAAGGAGTGGAGACCCTACGTTTGAAAATGAGACTAGGGAGTGGAGACCCTATGTCTAAAAAACCATCAACTAGGGAGTGGAGACCCTATATTGGAAAAGAGACTAGGGAGTGGAGAACCTATGTCTAAAATAAAACATCAACTAGGGAGTGGAGACCCTATGTTGGAAAATGAGACTAGGGAGTGGAGATCCTATGCCTAAAAAAAATATCAACTAGGTCGTGGAGACCCTATGTTGCATAAGAGACTAGGAAGTGGAGACCTTATGTCTAAAAAAAGAATCAACTAGGGAGTGGAGACCCTATGTTGGAAAAGGAGACAAGGGAGTGGAGACCCTATGTCTAAAATAACGTCAACTATGGAGTGGAGACCCTATGTTGGAAAATGCACCTAGGCATTGGAGACCCTATACTACCATGATTTTGAATTTTCTTCCATTTCTTTCTTTCTTTTTTTTTTTGGTTGTTTTTTTTCCCATCATTTTCATCATCATTTTTTTTCTTTTTCTTTTTAGAGAATGAGTAAATACGGAAAGAACTTTGGAGGAGACTTCCCTTTTTGGAGTTGTTGCTACAAAGCTGTTTCTAGCCCTTGTGCAGCTTCTTTTTGGTTGTGCCTGTTTCTTGCAAGGTTGCTTTGGATTGCACCTGTTTCCTAATTTTTCAAAGAAAGAACAATTTGTCAGTTTGAAATGGTGGCTGGTTTTGTGGCCTTGATTATTTCAGCCACTTGATCTCAGCCCGACTTCTTTGATGATTATTTCAAGTTTCAACTGCATTTGGTTATTTCTTAAAGACCGATTTCATTTCTGGCTCAGGAGAAACTTTTGGCTTTACCAAACCTCGACATAACGGTTGGTCACGTGGGACCGAACCTTTTCAACTTTTTTTCTCTTTCGGGGGCATTTCAGCTAGATTTCCTTCTTTCAATTTTTAACTTTAAAGCATTGGGGAATCTTTGGCTTTTCAAACCTTGCCAAGACCGTTAGTCGTGTAGGACTCAAACTTTTCAACTTCATTTTTGCCCTTGTAGGCATTTCAGTTTGATTTCTTTCTTTCGAGAGTTTTCAATTTCAAAACATCAAGCACCATGGCCAGTCGTGGTCGACTTGATGCCCCTGCCGAGGCTGGGTGCCTTTTTTGCATATTGGCTTGTATCAATTGAGAACCCTGTAAATCAGTCTTACCATCCCTTCTCTGTCTTAGTTTCAAAACGAAGAAAAACAAACAATGGAATGGACAATGAATTTAGACAAGAGGTATCTCTTTCGCGGAAATAAAAAAGGACTTATCTGGAGTATATGCGGACTTCAATGAATATGACATGCATTTTGGACAGGATGCTTGATTTGTGTAAACCGTTCGACTCTCAGAAATTCATCACAACTCTTGCCTCGAGACTGAGAAACCTTTCCCAGGACTGTGTTAATGCCAGTAATTGTGAGGATCCTCTTTTTCAACCAGTGGCGCCCTTTGCGAGTTTTCACCAACTGACCTCTCTCATTACTCTTCTCACCATTGCCTTATAGTGCTCATTGCGAGTTTTCACTAACAAGACTCTCTCATTTTAAATTCTCTGCTTACCATCGCCTTACGGTGCCCGTGAGGGTTTTCACCAATAAAACACTCTTATGTTGTTTCTCTCATTTGAATGCATTAGATCCAAGTAACTACATCCCCCCATTTTAAACCTCTTTGCTGATTGATCGGAAGGACTTGAACAGGATTTTGGATTTTTGACTTGAACAGCAGAGTCGCCAGAGCTGTCACACCTCCTTTTTCCGCTAGGGATAGGGAGTTTTTCCGATTAAAGTGATATTAATAGAAATGAGATTATATATTTAATTTTAGAGTCGCCACTTGGAATAATTTATTGTGTCCCAAGTCACCGATTTACTATAAATTCCAAATCGAGGGAATTGACTCTTATTTATGGTCTGCGAACATAAAAAACCGGGTAAGGAGTTCTGTTAACTAAGGAGAAAGTGTGAGGCACTCTCCAGTTCAGTGGTTTTAGCACGATCGCTTTTAATCATGCCTAGCTTAATTAAATTATTTAATTACTCATTTGAGAACCTATGTACATTTTATCTTTTACCGCTTGTTAATAATGGCGCTTTATGGATTTATCTTCGAAATGTATCACATGTGTGTAAATTCGTTTTATTTGGCGCGCAAAAATTTATGTGACACGTACGTGTACATAATTAATAATACTTCATTATTATTGAGATTGTTTTGCCCAAAGTTGCGTGGAAGCATACCTAGGTTTTAATTTTAGAAATTATAACTATGTCACGCAAACGTGTACATAATCACGATAATGAATTTTTAAAGCGCGCCTAAAGCAAACTACGATGTTTATATCATTGATTTTGTTAAGTTTGAGATTAATTTTAATAAGTCACGAATTATAGGACTTTAACTTATTTATGGAAGAGGCGGGACTTTGACCATTGTTATCAAATCACTGTTTATGCCATAACATTTCATCTTTTTGAGATTGCTAACAAAAGTTACACACTAGACTAATAAATGACATGTATTACCAAGAACATGTTGAGCTATCATAACAACATGCCCGAAATATATTTAACTCAACCTTGCATGGAGTTACCCGACTAAATACCAGGTCAAAAACAAACGAGAAATAGCACCCAACAACTTAGAACGTTTATGTAAAATTTAATACGATGCCTAATCACAGATGAACATGATTTCATATGAATTCTTCATCAAATAATTACAAATCCAATTGCCCAAAAGAATCAACAGGTCACAGAAGCATGAAGGCAGTTTCAAGAGAGATTAATCACGATTACTTTGGATAACAGGTTCATACAACTTGAATAAATCAACATATGCTCATTAAACCATTCTTGCTTGGAAGTGGTAATCCCAAAACAAGTAGTGAAGCTTGAACTAATTAATGATTAAGTCGTTTTATCAGAATAAAGTAATCATAAGACAACAGAAAAGACAGATTAGGAACTAAAAGCTATCGAATGCAACTGCGATTTCATTATAAGAACAAATTTAAAAGTACAGGTTTAGAAAGATACCTGACTTGCAAGAATTATCTTGGAAAAACCAAAAGAAGCTAAGTGACGTAAGCTTGAGCTCAGCCAAAAAAACAAACCATAGGTTCAACAACATACAGTAAAATCAAACAGCGATTAGAGTTTGAATCGACCTTCCAAACTCGAAACAATCTACAGCTCCATTAAACTCTGAAATTTCCCCCTCAAAATGTAGGGAAAAAATGAATTGAGATTGAACTCAGCTTTGTGACCTATAAATTTTAGATCTGAAATCTTTAATCTTAGTTATTTTTGTTCGAAGACAGAGAGCAGTAGGGAGGCGGCTCCTTTAGTTGAAGGTCCGAGCATCCGTGAGAGCTCTAAGAGCAAGATGAGAAAGGCGAGAGATTGGTGAGGTGAGAGAAAAGGGGCGACTGCTAGGGTTCTTAGGTGTGAGGGGAACATTGTTCTTAAGAGATTGAAAGGGGAATTTTATGATTTTTATGATTTACAATATTCCTAACATGAATAAACAATGCGAATAAATGCAAAAAAATAAAGAAAAACTTCTAAAATTCATAAAAACAATTAAGATTATTTTTGGATTATTTTTTAGGAGTAATTTGCATTATGACAAAAATTAGGTGCCCACACTCGCCATTACTTCCTTGGGTTGGGTGCACCACCGGTTTTATGTGTTCGTCGTCAGTTTCTTAGGTTTATTGATATTTCCAATGAAAGGAGGAAGGATTCATACACCAAGTCCGAGCCGAATTAGGACGAAATTCGTGGCCCTTACAATAAATCATATCCACCAAGCCTAGTCTGTTTGAGCATAAAGTTTCTTTCCTTGCTAAAACCATTATCCTAGGGTGATGCCCCTAGTATTCGAGGTCGACCGTAAAGGGCTCCGATACTATTGATGTGACCCTTGACTCCGGTTAATAGCTGGTCTTCAATTCTAAGTTATCACAATATACTGTTGCCTCGTTAAAACCCTTGTCAGAAAACACATTTGGGACAAGATCGGTTCAAGGGAAAAAGAGTGCAACGCGTGCTTTAAGGCCTAATAACTGCATCATTCTTTGGCCTTCGCCTGCAAGTGTTAGTTCAATTCGTTATATGTGTAAAAAAAAGAATGAATGGGGTCGTACCTTAGCAGTAGTACCATTTTAAGTGGGTCATGTTCCAGTTGTTCGGTAGTCGCTCACCGTTCCCTGCTTTGAGTTTGTATGATCCTTTGATGGTGATCTCGATAATTTGATATGGACCTTCCTAATTCGGTCTCAGCTTCCCTACGTTCGGGTTCGGGTGTTTAGTGTCACTTTTCTTAACACCAAGTCCCCGATATTGAAGTATCGGAGGTTGGCTCTCCGGTTCTAATACCTTTCGATCCGTTGTTTTTGGGCGGCCAACCGGATGAGGGCGGCCTCGCGCCTCTCGTCCAAAAGTTCTAGGCTCGTGCTCATGGCCTCATCGTTTGACTCTTTGGTCGCGTATCGGAACCTGATGCTCAGTTCTCCTACTTCGACCGGTATTAGCGCTTCGGCACCGTAGACCAACGAGAATGGGGTAGCCCAGTACTAGATTTTGAGATCTTTTGATATGCCCACAGGACTTTGGGAAAATTTTCTTTCCATTTTCCTTTGGCATCCATCAACCTCTTCTTAAGATTATGGAGCATGGTTTTGTTCGGACTCCGCCTGCCCGTTCCCACTAGGGTGATAGGGTGTCGATATGATCCTTTTGATCTCATGTCCTCGAAACACTTACTCACTTTACTGCCTATGAACTGCTTCCCATTGTCGCACACGATCTCGGCCGGCATTCCGAACCGGCATATTATGTGGTCCCAAACGAAGCCAATAACTTCTTTCTCCCTGACTTTCTCAGATGCATGGGCTTCCACCCATTTAGAAAAATAGTCAGTCACAAATAATATAAATTGAGCCTTACCGGGTGCCCATGTGGGTGTCACATTTTGCGCCTGGCGCGACCCTTGACAGTGCATACTTTATTCTGCTGTCAACGGAATTTTGGTTGGTGATTGGCGCAAACCTGGGCACGAAACTCATACTTCCTCCAAATTCTTCTGTTTTAACTTCAATTCGCATGCAAACTTTACAAATCATTTCCAATTGACTTTTACACATATAAATACCACCATTAAGCTCGAGTCACAAATATTCACACTAAAGTTAACAAGATCGAGGCATAATGCAAGGCAAATTAGATGGAAGGATATGGATGTTTAGCCAAACATCACTTTTCTCTCGATCACCCATTTGACAAAGGCTTCCAATATACACTTAAGGTGAGTTTTTAAGTGTTTTTTATGAGGATTTTGCTTTTCAATCACTAGTTACAACAGGATTTTGTATTGGATTTCATAGGATCTTCAAAATCTCAAGAACACCCCAAAAGTTGGCTTTCAAGATTTGGTCTACAAGAGGTAATCCTTTATCCTTAAACCTACATGCATGAATTGGTATAGAATAATATGAGCAAAAAATATGTATTAACACTTATGGGATGGTGGTTCGAAGCCATAAGTGCTTAACCTTGAGTACTGGGTATTGTAAAGATTTTAAAATGAGTTAATTAGTAAAATTTGTTGGATGTGAGTCCATTGATGTTATTGTTTACCTTGAAAATAGTAATTACAATTAGATTTGATTTTGTGGTTCTAAAAATACGTGACTTATTTTTTGGCTAGTTGTTTAGCAATAGATGCTAGGTGTGAGACTAGAAAGAAAAGTAAAAGCTTGAGGATAGCGTGATACGCAAATCGAGTGACTGAGAATCGGGGCCTCGAGCTAGGTTATACGGGGCCTCGGGGTTGAGTTAAACGTTAGGCTGTGGACAGTCGACGGAGAACTAACAGTTCTAAGGGCCTTGATGAGGGCTCTTTATGATCAATAATAAGTAATAAATGAAACACAATAATTGTAAGCAATATATGCAAGTAATAAGATCAAAGGAGAATATGTTTAAGTTAGAGAGCAGAGAATGTTCTTGTTCTTGCATTGAATGTTGTGTGTTATATATCCCTTTACAAAATGGTAAGGATCCCCTTTATATAGGAGGGTGAATCCCAATATAGTACATATACATTTATTACAAGAATAAAAGGTTGGTACAGCCATTTAATCCTACGGTACAGGCTTATACTAGCCTAATAGGTTTAGTCAGCTTTAAACAGATGCCTTGGGAACTTCCCGTTTTTCCATCATAGCCATCGATTTGTGCTGCCCTGAGGTCGAACGTTGAGAACCCTCGAGGTCGAACCTCGAGCCATGCCCCGAGCCTTTGGAGACGTGCTTGTAAAGCGTCATAATGACCATAAAATCGGACCCTCTGGTTTTTACCGTATACAGATAGTCCCTGCGTTTCTTAGAATGAAAATTATAAGAAATGGTCTTGACTCTTGACTTTCTTGAGCATCATGTGATGACATCATGCATGTGACGTTAGTGCTCCAAGTGACTGAAAACATCCTATCAGTCCATCTTCAGAGGCATTCAATACACTGTCGGTTTATTCTCCCAAAAAATGGTCATATCGTCCGTTTCCCAAAAAGCATTGATTACGCCGTTGGTTACGCTACTGCCTTTTTATAAATGAGAGGTTTCTTGAATCAAAATTCATCCAGTCATTCTTCAACAGCTTTTAACCCTTTTCATCTCTTCTTCCTCATCCAAACTTTATTTTACATGGTTCAAGCCTGTGACCGTAAGGTCACACAGAAGCGGTTTTTCCATTTATGCCATGGTTCTCTTTCAAAGCTCTTCCCCAATAAGTGGGATCGTACTGGTTTGTTGTTGTTGTTGTTGGCCTGAAATGATGAGAGAGGGGCTTCAAATTGTTCCCGCATCAGAGGATATGTGGTCCGGGAACTGCTGCTCATCTCTATTAACTTCAACCTGGTGTGGCGCTTCACTCCCTTTTCTTTCCCCGGAGTGAGGTGGCGTCATCTACTAACTGTAGCATCCTACACCGGTGCAATGTATCAAGAAGTGTCTTCACAATAGTAGTGCTGGCAAGACCCATACTCGCCAAATTTTTCACCAAGCCACAATTTTCCCTGCCTGTTAAGAGCTTTTCCTCTTTGATAGGATACAGCCTTCTTCCTCATCTATTGCTGCTTCGCAGGAGATTCTCGGAGACGTCACTCTGAAGATCGAGATGGGATCCCTGAGAAAATGGTTCTGGCAGATGTCGCTCCCGAGGATGTACCTCCGAGAGTAGATTAGACTTCAAGCTGTTGTTTTTTGCTTCTTTCTTTCTGTGTAAGGACCTCTCGTGGGTTTTGTAATCATCGTTTAATAATACAAAAAATGTTTCTTCAAATCGTCTTTGACTTGTGCTGGATTTCCTTTTGCCTGCGTTTGTAAAATATCCGAGCATGTGACTTTATCGATCGATCCGAATACTGGACCCAGACGTGGGTATTCCCTTGGTTCTTGATTGGTTAACACGATATTTCTTGAAAACCCTTTGACTTCCCTCGGACTAAGTCCGAATTGACCTGATACAAACTTAGGCCGCCGGGACTTCCAACTTTGAAATGAGCGAGAGTGGGGCCTCGAATTTTGGACCAAAACATAACCTTTTTAGGCCCCGTTGGTAGTCCTCGAGAGATGAATTTGCTTGATCACCTGAAAATAAAGACATCACTCGGGCCTTTTCAAATAGTCCCCGAGTGAGATTTTACTTGAACTCGGGTGGCCTCGAAAACTTGCTTTGCACTTAATAATGAAGATAGCCCTAAGGTGTTATAGGTAAACCCTGAGTGAGGATACGCTTGAACTCAGATGACCCCCGGGCTAAAGTAACCGAGAGTGCGTGTGAATTGAACTGAAGGCGAAAATAGCCCCGAGGCATTATTAATAACCCTCGAGTGGGAACCGGTTCGGGTCTAGAAAGATCCTCGAGATCACCATCTCGAGGCTATGTTTATGCGGATAGCTCCTTAGAGCCAATCGTTATAGCCACAAAGATCCTCGAGATCGGGTGCCATCTCGAGGCTATGTCGATACGGGGGTCTTTGATACCTCGAATTTTGTACGACAGCGTCAATCGTATGACACAGCCATGAAATGATCGAGGTGATCCTGCCGGTACATCTCCCCAAAAGTGAGAATGGCCTAGTCAGCATTAACTGGCCTTTTTAGGGTAGGCGGATGGTCGCCGCTTGCTATATATATGAGTTTGTTTCCCTCTTTTTTGAGGACTCCTCTATTTTGAGCAGCTATCCCTTTTCATAGAGTTCTTCTTTCTTGTATCAGCTCTTTCATCATTTTAATTCGAAGATTTCGCTTATGTTCTCGTTTTCCCTCTCTTGTTCCACCACGGTTATGGCCGCCACGCCCAAACCTGTTCACCAAGAAGAGGAGAGTCCCGCCTCTGCTTCCCGCTCAGTTGGTGGTACACCGCCTGCGTCCGGGGAGATAGCCCCGAGAGGTCTTGTCTCGAGGAGGGACCTCACGTTAAAGAGTCCTCCCAATGTTCAGGGCCATTCGGAGTATGCATCGAGGTTCATTTCATCAATTGGAGAGGGACACCTCGAGGCAGTGAGGAGAGACTGTGGATGGGGACAAAAGGTGGTACTGCAGGTACCTTCCCTGGGAGAGAGAATCATGGCTCATGTGGAGTGTTTTCTGAATGTATACACGTACCCTTTACGTTGGGCACTCTTGATAGAGTCGTGCTCGACTTTCGTCGAAGATATCGGGCTACCGTGGCACATGTTCACCCGTCGTTCTTGAGGGTAGTATTGATGATGAGGTTCTTTGCGGAGGAAGCCGGGATTGAGCTCACCCTTCCATCACCGAGGCCTGATAACTTTACGATGTCAATCCAGGCCCATTGTTGTCGACGATGAAGAAGATGGGGACCGAGGGTGGATGAGTCATTTCATCCGAGTACGGACTGTTGATATTATTTCCGTGGAGTTCCTGCTATTTCTTGAGAAATGGAATTTCACACGTAAGTGGTACACTTGTGTTTTAAGCGTTTTTGCTCATGGTGAAGGCGGATTCTGTAAAGACGCATCCTTTTTCTTTTTTGCAGCAACCCCGTGGATGCCATACGAGGTCCCCGACCTGACGGATTGGGCTTGGAAGTTGGCAGCCCGCTCGACCTATGATGGGCGTATGTGGCGAGATCTGTCCAAGGGTAGATGGGAGGCTAAATGTCACGCCCCAAATTCGAGGGACATGACCGGCGCCCGGCCGGGTAGCCCCAGCCAAGCGAACCTAGATGCCTTTCCTAACCCACATGTTACCCCATGTTTTCCTTACTCAATTATTCCAAGAATTTTCCAAATGATTAATTAACAACACTTTTTAATTTACAAAATACATACATACTTACATAATAGTAATGAAATCACCAACTCGTTACCAATGTATGAAAACACGGATCTACACAAGTTTCTAACCCACATCTACTGTCTACGGAGCCTCTAAAAGTACAACAGGATAATATAGTATTTGCCGGTAACAAGGCTCCGGCTATACCTTACACAAAATCAAAAATAAAACTCCGAAAACAAGCGGCCTGAGCCACGCAGGGCCCCGAGAGGAAAGGGGCTCACCAAAAAGCTGATGGAGGACGAAGGGGAGCTACGATCGGTGGACTGGAGTACCTGCTACGGATCCACCTACAATCATAACACGAATGTAGCGCCCCCGGCAAAAGGGACGGCAGTACATTTGAATTGTACTGGTATGTATGAACAAACTTTGCTCCAAGTAAACTCGAACCATAAGCAAGTAAGTAGCAGTAATAAAAGCGACAATCAAATCAACAAGGAGGGAACAATTAAGCCAACAGGTATACAATCTCTCCTCCATAAACAAGCATGTAATTGTAATGGAAACAACAATCAAATCCACAAAGAAAGAGCAATCAAACCAACAAGTTTACAATCTCTCATGTTTCCCCCTTCCACATTTCCACATCAATAATTTCACAATTTGTTCATAGTTCATTTCAATAGCGATTTCGATCGCTTTCCAACCTTATTACCTCGGCCACCCTTATTACCTCGGCCACCCTTATTACCACAACCCACACCTTATTTCTTCATGTTGCGGCGCGCAACCCGATCCCACCGAACAATCACAATTCACAAACAACACAACAACAACAACAATTCACAAAGAACAACAACAACAATCCTCAAGAAACAACAACAACAATTTACATGAACTTCCATAGCCATCAATACCATTTCCATGTATTTCACTACTCATATGCATTGATAGGTCACGACGATAATTTCCCACGACAAACCACATATGTTACTACCACGGTTATTCCGAGCACATCAATTCTCATTTCCTTCCATTACTTGTTTCACAGTTCTTACCACAAAGCACATTTACAATCGCAAACTTGGTTTATTTCTGATTACTTGCATCAATATAGCGAAGGCACAACCACAATCACTCAACCATACCAATCACAGGAATTTCACAAACAAATCACGTAGAAAACACATACCAAGCACTCAAACACCCAAACAAGGCAATTTTACAAGTCCAAAGTTAGCCATACATACCTGGAGCCGAATTCCCTTTTAACTTCTATTTTTAATTCACCAAATGGTCTAGCAACGTCAATCTAGTGCACAAGTTAACGCGTATGACTTAGAAAAGAAGTTCACAATTTCTACTCAAACTTATTTAGGTTACCAACCCATCTTTGTACCATCTTTTACTCCTACCCAATTACTCTTACTAGGTTTTAGGTTATAGAATGACATGCCTGTATGAGTTCAACCACTATTTTCAAAAACCAATGCAAGAGACTCCTCCCCCCCCCCCCAGATTAAACCAGAAATTCAGTGAAAAGGGTTAGGGATGTTACCTGCAAGAAAAGGGGGATGAAGATAAGCTTGAAATTTCCCGGCCCGGATGGTTTTGAAGAATCAAATTTGGAGAAGATGACTTTCTCTCCCAAGACTCTCTCTTCCTCTCTTTTATTTTGTGTAGAGGGTCGTTAAAAATGAGGGACTGGGGGTGTTTTATTAAAAGGGGGTCGGGTATAAAATTTGAAAATAGAAGCCCGAGCAAGATCTGCGGTCGCATTCTGCGATCGCAGAACTGACATGCGGTCCGCAGATTGGACCGCAGAATTGCCCCCAAAACTCTGATGATTATTTTTGGATTTGTGACAGGAATGCGGTCCGCATTCCTGTTATGCGGTCGCATTGTGCACCGCAGAACTGACCTTCACAAATCCTTGAGGAACTTATGCGACGATTATGTGGTCCGCATATTGGTTATGCGATCGCATAATAGACCGCATTTTCATAATTAATTATGACAACTCTTCTATTTCACTCTGCGGTAGGAATGCGGTCCGCATACTAGATCTGCGACCTCATTCTGGGCCGCAGAATGGCATTTTCTGAAAAAATTGATTCTTTTGATTTTTACAAGCTTAGATCAATACCAAAATTTTTTACGGGGCCTCACATCCTCCTCCACTTAAAATCATTCGTCCCCGAATGAGGACCTATTTCAAGCTTTTCAATATATCAAAGATCAGTTGGTTTTGAAAACATGTTATGCAGATTCCTACACCTTTCATTATTTCCCAAATTTTTTTAGAAAAATTTTGCTAGAGTTTCCTTTGTAATTTGGACATCTCTACCTGATAGAGGGCCCCCGAAACACAATTCCAAACACCATAACAGAATTACAACCACCCATACAACTGTTATACACTTTCCTACCTTAACAATTGCACACATTTGATCACTTGATACGTTTTGCTTATGAATCAGTTATTTCAATGAGTTTCACATAATTTAGCCATTTCAACACATTGCAAGCATACAATTAATTCATTACCAACTTATACAACCATTACTTGATTACTTAACACAAGAGTCTTTATAAGGCTTTCGTTTACCAAAGAAATGTTCACATGTCTTGAAACAATCCCTACACCTATAAGTCTTGCACAACTAGAGGGACGTCACTAGCATTTAGGAAGGAATCAACTTGGACACAATGGTAGTTGTTTTAGAAATAGAAAGGTCACACAATTTCTTCTAGACTTGATCAAACAGATGGGGATATTTCTCTTTCATTTCCTTCTCCGCTTCCCATGTAGCTTCCTCAACTTGTTGACTTCGCCACAACACCTTAACTGAGGCAACTTCCTTATTTCTCAACTTAAGGACTTGTCTATCAAGAATGGCAACCGGAACTTCTTCATACGACAGCTCTTCATTAACCTCGATAGTCTCGACTGGCAAGATAGTGGACGGATCTCCAACTACTTTCTTCAACATAGATACATAGAACACCGGGTGCACTAATGACATCTCAGGAGGCAATTCCAACCTATAGGCCACCTGCCCTACCCTTTGAACGATCCGGTACGGCCCGATGTACCTAGGATTTCAACTTACCTTTCTTCCCGAATCGCATGACTCCCTTCATAGGAGATACCCTCAAGAACACCCAATTATCAACTTGAAATTCCAATTCTCTTCGACGAACGTCCGCATAGGATTTCTGGCGACTCTGAGCAGTTTTCATCCTTTCCTGAATGACTTTAACTTTCTCCACAGCCTAGTGCACAAGATCCGATCCTATTAATTCTTCTTCACCCACTTCAAACCATCCGATCGGAGACCTGCACCTCCTTCCGTACAATGCCTCAAATGGGGCCATTCGAATGCTAGCATGAAAGCTGTTATTGTAAGCAAATTCTATAAGTGGCAAGTGATCATCCCAATTACCTTTGAAATCCAAGACACAAGCCCGCAACATATCTTCAAGCGTCTGAATAGTCCGCTCCGCTTAACCATTAGTCTGTGGATGGAAAGCTGTGCTGAGATTCACCTGAGTACCCAAACCTTGCTGAAATTTCTTCCAAAAATTAGCTGTGAACTGGGCCCCTCGATCCGAGATAATAGAAAGCGGAGTGCCATGAAGCCTTACTATCTCCTTGATATACAACTTAGCGTATTGTTCTACAGTATCGGTGGACTTGACTGGCAAGAAGTGAGCTGATTTGGTGAGTCGATCCACTATTACCCAAATCGAGTCGAACTTGCGCTGAGTGCAAGGTAATCCTACCACGAAATCTATGTTGATCATCTCCCATTTCCACATTGGTATTTCCATAAGCTGAGTTAGCCCACTGGGCCGCTGATGCTCAGTCTTCACTTGCTGACAATTCGGACACTTAGATACAAAGTCCGCCACACCCCTCTTCATACCGTTCCACCAATAAATCTCCTTGAGGTCATGATACATTTTCGTAGAACCTGGATGTACGGAATACCTGGAATTATGAGCCTCCGCCATTAGCCTCTCCCGAAGCTTATCCACATCCGGAACACACAGCCTACCTTGACACCGCAATATACCATCCTCGTCGCCGAGTGAAAATGCCGAAGTCTTGTTACTCAAAACTGTTTCCTTCATTTGAGCCAATGCCGGATTGATAAACTGCTTTTCCTTGACTTCCGCTACGAGTGACGATTCTGCTCTATTATGTACCATAACATTCCCCTCGTCTGGTGTCGAAATACAAACCACTAGACTGGCCAATTTTTAAACCTCCCGAGCCAAGGGCCTTTGATCCACTCCCAAATGAGCCAAACTACCCATAGATTTCCGACTGAGAGCGTCAGCCACCACGTTCGCCTTCCCTAGATGGTACAAAATGTTCATATCATAATCCTTGAGTAATTCTAACGACCGTCGCTGCCTTAGATTCAACTCCTTCTGCTTGAACAAATACTGGAGACTCTTGTGGTCTGAGAACACATCCACATTGACCCCATAAAGATAATGCCGCCATATTTTCAAAGCAAACACAATTGCCGCAAGCTCCAAATCATGTGTCGGATAATTTTTCTCGTGATTCTTGAGCTGCCTCAAAGCATACGCTATAACTTTCCCATGTTGCATCAGCACACACCCCAAACCAATTCTTCTGTGCCTTCCGGCAAGGTCAATATTAGTGCCGAGGTCAACCTTGACTTCAGTTCCTAAAAACTTTTCCCACAAGCGTCGGACCACTGGAACTTAACTGCTTTCTGCGTCAACTCAGTCAACGGGGAGGCGAGGGCAGAGAATCCCTCCACAAACCTCCGATAATACCCGGCCAAACCCAAGAAGCTACGACTCTCCATCGGGGTCGTGGGTCTAGGCCAATCTTTTACTGCTGCAATCTTCTGGGGGTCTACCCGAATCCCTTCACTAGAAACAACATGACCCAAAAAGGCAACGGACTCCAACCAAAACTCACATTTTGAAAATTTAGCATACAACTGGTGCTGATGAAGAGTCTGCAGAACTGCCCTGAGGTGACCGGCATGATCCTCCCGGCTCCGCGAATAAACAAGGATGTCGTTAATAAAAACAATCACGAAGGAGTCTAGAAATGGCTTGAAGACACGATTCATAAGATCCACAAAGGCTGCTGGGGCGTTGGTTAGCCCATAAGACGACACCAAGAATTCAAAGTGACCATAGCGAGTTCTGAAAGCGGTCTTGGGAATATCCTGCTCCCTAATCTTCAATTGGTGATACCCGGACCGTAGATCAATTTTGGAGAAGAACCTTGCACCTTGCGATTGGTCGAACAAATCATCTATTCGAGGCAGAGGATATTTATTCTTGATGGTGACTTTGTTGAGCTGCCGATAATCAATACGCATCCGGAGCGACCCATCCTTCTTCCTGACAAAGAGAACCGGAGCACCCTACGGCGACACACTCGGCCGTACGAACCCCTTTTCTAATAAATCCTTCAGCTGCTCCTTTAACTCCCTTAACTCCGCTGGAGCCATTCTGTATGGTGGAATACATATTGGCTGCGTATCTGGCAATACATCAATCCCGAAATCAATCTCCCTATCTGGCGGAATCCCTGGAAGCTCGTCCGGAAACACTTCGAGAAACTCATTCACGACTGGCACGGACTCGGGGGTAGACACTTCTGAAGTGGTGTCCGCCACCCAGACCAAATGATAGATACATCCCTTCTTAATCATCTTAGAAACCTTAAGGTAGGAAATAAACCTACCCTTCGGCACCACATTATTCCCTTTCCACTCGATAACCGACTCATCAGGGAACTCGAGTCTCCTGACTCTCGTTTCGCAGTCAAGTTTAGCAAAGCACGAATAAAGCCAGTCCATCCCCATAATCACATAAAAATCCACCATTCCAAGCTCGATAAGATTGGCCGTGGTAACGCGACAACATACTGTGACAACACAATTCCTATAAACTCGCGCGGCTGTAATAGAATCACTAACCGGAGTCGAACGGCTCATGAAGCTGTTCGGGTTCTATCCCAAAGCTAGAAGCATTGAATGGGGGTGACATAAGACAAAGAGGACCCCGGATCAATAAGAGCATAACAATCAATGGCCTGAACAGACAAGATACCTGTAATCACATCTGGAGAAGCCTCTGCATTCTGACGACCACTCAAAGCATAGAACCGGCTGGGTCCACCTCTACCACGAGCTCCACCCCTAACTGTACCACGGCCTGTCGGGGCTGGAGGACGCACAGATGATGTGGCGATTGAAGAACCGGACGACTGAGCAGATCCCCTACCCATGCCCTGACCGGGCACACGACAGTCTCGCTGAATATGACCTCTCACCCCGCATCTGAAGCATACCGGGATATCCAAGTAGCAAGTCTCTGTATGAAATCTCCCACATTTGGGGCATGGAGCCCTCCCCTGCTGCTGTGATCTCCCTCCTGAACGACCGGACTGATGGGGTCTCCTACTGTCTGAGCCTGGTCTCATGCGGCTGTTCTGCTGATAACTGTGCAGAGATGATGGTGCGCTCGCTGAGGACTGAGCATATGACTGAGACGGCCCTGACGACCCTCTCCCCTGAGCTGATCTCCCTGAGTGACCCGCTGATCGGGCCCTGTTGCTATTCTCCCTTTCCGCCCGAATCTTCAACTTCCTAGCCTCTGTGGCCTGAGCGAATCCCACAATCTTTCCATAGTTCATATCCGAGTGTAAGGCTGCTGTAGCAGCCTCATTTACTACTAAGGGACTAAGGCCCTGAACAAATCGCGGAACTCTAGCTGCCATGGTCGACACTAACTGAGGAGCATACTTGGACAATCTCCGAACTCCATGTGGTACTCCCAAACACTCATACTGCCCTGCTTGAGGGTCTCAAACTCAGTGGCACGGGCTGCTATTGTCTCAGCAGGCAAGAACTGGTCCATGAACGCATCTACAAACTCATCCCATCTGGCCGGAGGTCCTCCCTCCCCACGGGAGTCCTCCCACATCTCGAACCATGAATACGCTGCTCCCCTTAGCCTGTATAATGCCAACTCAACTCCCTCTGTCTCTAAAGCTTTCATCACTTGGAGGGTCTTATACATTTCATCAAGGAATTCCTGCGTATCGGCCTCTGGGTCTGTGCCTGAGAACTCTGGAGGGGCTAACCGTAAAAACTGGTTAACTCTGGAGCAGGTAGAATCTCCCTGTCCGCTAGAGGATGTAGGGGCATCCTGAGATCTCTGGGCCTGAGCGGCCACTAACTGGGTCAACATGCGGATGGCTCCCCTAAGGTCCACATCAGAAACCTCGGGACCAGGAGCTGGAACGGTGCCAGAATCAGGAATATCGGCGGGAGGGATGGTGGCACCCTCTGCCGCTGCAAGAACAGGAACACTCTGGTCTAGGACAGACGGGCCAGGTAGGTTCAAGGCCGGGGAGTCACTCTCACCCACGGCATCAGGTACATGATTCATAGCCTCACTCGCGGTGGCATTGGCCCCAAGGCCGAGTCTAGCTCTCTTTTTAGGTGCCATTACTGAAAAAGTTCGGAACAACGCACGAGTTAGATATAGATACTTTCACATTTCACTTCACCGCACGATACAAAATAACAAGGAAGTGGGAAATTTCCTAAATGTCCATGCAGCCCCCCACTTATAGATGTGGTTGAATTCACACCGATAAGTAGGGCTCTACTAGACACGGCTCCGAGACATCCTAGGACTCCTTAAAACCTTAGGCTCTGATACCAAGTTGTCACGCCCCAAATTCGAGGGACATGACCGGCGCCCGACCGGGTAGCCCCAGCCAAGCGAACCTAGATGCCTTTCCTAACCCACATGTTACCCCATGTTTTCCTTACTCAATTATTCCAAGAATTTGCCAAATAATTAATTAAGAACACTTTTTAATTTACAAAACACATACATACTTACATAATAGTAATGAAATCACCAACTCGTTATCAATGTATGAAAACACAGATCTACACAAGTTTCTAACCCACATCTACTGTCTACGGAGCCTCTAATAGTACAACAGGATAATACAGTATTTGCCGGTAACAAGGCTCCGGCTATACCTTACACAAAATCAACTAAAGCTCCGGAAACAATGTGGCCTGAACCACGCAGGGCCCCGAGAGGAAAGGGGCTCACCAAAAAGCTGATGGATGACGAAGGGGAGCTACGATCGGTGGACTGGAGTACCTGTTACGGATCCACCTACAATCATAACACGAATGTAGCGCCCCCAGCAAAAGGGCTCAGTACATTTAAATTGTACTGGTATGTATGAACAAACTTTGCTCCAAGTAAACTCGAACCATAAGCAAGCAAGTAGCAGTAATAAAAGCGACAATCAAATCCACAAGGAGGGAACAATTAAGCCAACAGGTACACAATCTCTCCTCCATAAACAAGCATGTAATTGTAATGGAAACAACAATCAAATCCACAAAGAAAGAGCAATCAAACCAACAAGTTTACAATCTCTCCTGTTTCCCCTTCCACATTTCCACATCAATAATTTCACAATTTGTTCATAGTTCATTTCAATAGCGATTTCGATCGCTTTCCAACCTTATACCTCGGCCACCCTTATTACCTCGGCCACCCTTATCACCACAACCCACACCTTATTTCTTCGTGTTGCGGCGCGCAACCCGATCCCACCGAACAATCACAATTCACAAACAACACAACAACAACAACAATTCACAAAGAATAACAACAACAATCCTCAAGAAACAACAACAACAATTTACATGAACTTCCATAGCCATCAATACCATTTCCATGTATTTCACTACTCATATGCATTGATAGGTCACGACGATAATTTCCCACGACAAACCACATATGTTACTACCACGGTTATTCCGAGCACATCAATTCCCATGTCCTTCCATTACTTGTTTCACAGTTCTTACCACATAGCACATTTACAATCGCAAACTTGGTTTATTTCTAATTACTTGCATCAATATAGCGAAGGCACAACCACAATCACTCAACCATACCAATCACAGGAATTTCACAAACAAATCACGTAGAAATCACATACCAAGCACTCAAACACCCAAACAAGGCGATTTTACAAGTTCAAAGTTAGCCATACATACCTGGAGCCGAATTCCCTTTTAACTTCTATTTCCAATTCACCAAATGGTCTAGCAACGTCAATCTAGTGCACAAGTTAACGCGTATGACTTAGAAAAGAAGTTCACAATTTCTACTCAAACTTATTTAGGTTACCAACCCATCTTTGTACCATCTTTTACTCCTACCCAATTACTCTTTCTAGGTTTTAGGTTATAGAATGACATGCCTGTATGAGTTCAACCACTATTTTCAAAAACCAATGCATGAGACTCACCCCCCCCAGTTTAAACCAGAAATTCAGTGAAAAGGGTTAGGGATGTTACCTGCAAGAAAAGGGGGATGAAGATAAGCTTGAAATTTCCCGGCACGGATGGTCTTGAAGAATCAAATTTGGAGAAGATGACTTTCTCTTTCAAGACTCTCTATTCCTCTCTTTTATTTTGTACAGAGGGTCGTTAAAAATGAGGGGCTGGGGGTGTTTATTAGAAAGGGGGTCGGGTATAAAAATTAGAAAATAGAAGCCCGAGCAAGATCTGCGGTCGCATTCTGCAATCGCAGAACTGACATGCGGTCCGCAGATTGGACCGCAGAATTGCCCCCAAAACTCCGATGATTCTGTTTGGATTTGTGATAGGAATGCGGTCCGCATTCCTGTTATGCGGTCGCATTGTGCACCGCATAACTGACCTTCACAAATCCTTGAGGAACTTATGCGACGATTATGCGGTCCGCATATTGGTTTTGCGATCGCATAATAGACCGCATTTTCAACATTAATTATGACAACTCTTCTGTTTCACTCTGCGGTAGGAATGCGGTCCGCATTCTAGATCTGCGACCGCATTCTGGGCCGCAGAATGGCATTTTCTGGAAAAATTGATTCTTTTGATTTTTACAAGCTTAGATCAATACCAAGGGTCCGAACCTTGGTACTAGGTTTTGAGCATTCCTAACACATATTCGGAGTCGAGACTACAAGATACTAGGTTTTGAGCCAAAAGATTTTACGGGGCCTCACACTAAATACCACGGTACGTGCTGTGTGGTTTCTTTTCTTTTAAAGGTACTTTCTTTTACGTGTTCTAAATCTGTTACCGTAGGCATTGGGGAATTTTCTAAGATGAGACCGTGTCCCCTCGGAGAGGATGAAAGATCGTCGGCTTCGGAACCAAGGAATAATAACAAACAAAAGGAAACCTCGAAGGGTGAAGGTGCTCATAACGAGGCAAGTCCTGCCCGGAGGCTTAGAGAAGAGGTATCAGCTGAGCCTGCAACGCCCGAGGCTTCTGGCCTCGCCAAAATGGTTCCTCCTTTGCCGCCGTTTTCTTTTCCCGTCGAAGTTACTTCGAGGGACAAGGATTTTGGCGCCGTCTTCTTCTCCCATCGAAGGTATTTCCATGGACAAGGATTTTCTGGCGCCGCCTTCTTCTCCTGTCGAAGGTACTTTGAGGGATGTTCGGGGCCAGGGGCCGCCTGACTCAAGTGAGGTCTCGAACGATCATATTTTTATTAAGAGCGGTTCTACAGTGGCCGATGAGACCAGGCCAGTAGATGTGCGCTCGACTTTTGAAGAGACTCAGCGGCTCTGTTCTGTGGTAAGTTTTGGTCAATCGTATTGGTGTTTTGATTTTGCACTTTCATTTTCTTATTGAGCTCCTTTTCCATAGGCCTTTGACAAGCTTATGTCTGAGCTGCTTCGCCGTGAAGCCGGGTTGCAAAAAGCCTTGGACGGGGAGAAATTCCTCAGGCTTCTTTGTGACAAAAAGGAAGAGGAGCTGGTATACCTGCGGTACGAGGAGAGTCAGAGCTGGATCAACGAAAGGTACCTCGAGGGATAGGCAAACTCTCTTTCAAGGTGGTGCATGTTTTTTCTTCTACCCTCTGAGATTAATATTTTGACACTTCAGTTGCAGAGAAAGACGGAGGACCTGGAACGCCTTGGGGTGAAGTTGGTCAGGCCAAGCGTGAGTGCGACGAACTAAGGGCTCAGGCAGATGCCCAAGTTGCGGCCAAGAAGAATGGTTTGGCCAAGGCTTTTGCCCTCAAGGTGCAACTCTGGAATGCTCATGAAAATAGCTTGGTCCATACGAGCGTGATTGCAAGGCTCGAGTCTGAGCTTTTGAAGATAAAAGAAGAGGTCGTGGACGCCCGAGCTGAAGCTGAAGAGATTCGATCTAAGGCTGACAAGAAAGTGGCCGTGTATTTGAAAGACGCTGCCGATGCTCGGGCTGAGTTGAGAAGGGCTTCCGATAGAGAGAGCAGAAGAAATGAATATGCCCGGTGCAAATCTCGGAGGGCAACTCTCGAAGAGATCCACGCTAGGGGCTTCGATCTATCGGAAGAGATAGCGCATGCCAAGGCGGATGAATCTGATGCCAAGTTCCTCGTATCTGATGCTGAAGATAATGGAGAAGAGGTCGATGGGGCCGCAGTCCCTGAGGGAAAATAGACTAGGCTTTTTTCTTTTTGATTCTTTGTATAGTGTTCTTAGAGAATTCTGTAAATGGAGCTTTGTATATACGTATCAAAAGGAAGCCTTTTGGTTTCATCTTTCATGCATTTCCCTTCATTCGTGTATGTCTTTCTTCACTTTGAATTTTGACGTTTGTCAATGATTAGCCAGATGGACTGGACTTCGAGGGAAAACCCTTAGGTTTACAAATTGGCCCTGAGGCTTAGTTAATTATTTTAGGCTCAGTCTTCGAGTCAGATTTTGACTCGAGATCGTTGGCCCTTAAGTTTTCGAATTTTAGGCTGGCGTCTGGGCTATTATGCGTTAGGTCGGTACGACCATGAATTTAAGTTGGCGACAATGGCTCTTATGCATTGGGTCGGTACCACCTTTAAATTAAACTAGCGACAGTGGCTCTTACGCATTGGGTCGTTACGACCATTAATTTAAGCTGGCGACGGTGGCTCTTACGCGTCGGGTCGGTACGACCTTTAATTTAAGCTGGCCACAGTGGCTCTTACGTGTCGGGTCAGTACGACTTTTAATTTAAGCTGGTCACAGTGGCTCTTACGCGCTGAGTCGGTACAACCTTTAGTATAGGCTTATTTTTCCCTCGTTGATGTTTTTTGTGTTCGTTTGACTCTTCGACGGTTCGATAAGAACCTCGATTGCGAGTCGTTGTGTGACGATGGGCGAGCACCTCGGGAGGTTTCTCTTGATGGCTGAATGTTTCTAAGCATGTCATTTGGAGCTGACATGGTCGAAGATCTTTTGCTTATGCTGAGGGAAGCCTGATTAGCCGGTTCTTTTCGAAGTATATTCGAAGTAATTTGAAGGCCTGTGAGTTTTACGTCGACGGTCAAGCATCCCGAGTCGCGTTAGTTTGGCTGGTACAGCCTTGTGACCGTAGTCATCGTATTTGGCCATAGCCTTTTAGTGCCCAGGTGAAGTAGCTTCGGCTTCCATATCGAGGGTATGCCTTTTTAGGGGTCTTACAAGTCCGAATATATAGCTTTAACTTTAAGATCGGATTATTCCTTTTGTAAGGTCTTATAAATTTTAACATGCCTTACTCGAGATCTTACAGATTTAGTTACTTGGCACAAGTATAACTCCTGACTTGCTTGAGGTCTTACAGATTTCGTTACTCGGTACAAGTATAACTCATGCCTTGCTTGAGGTCTTACAGGTTTGGTATTGCCTTATGAAGGTCTTATGAGCTCGAGGTTGCCCGCATGGGGTCTTATAGCCTCGAGTTTTGAAAAATCGATGGGTGACAGTCGGCGACTGTCCCCGAGTCGTCGAGAGTTTCTGGCTTTGGAGCCGTTCTCTGTATATTTTGATGTTGCCTCATCGAGGGCTTACGAGCTCGATGTTTCCGGCCCGGAGGTCTTATGGTTTTTAATTTTTGATGTCAGTCCCCGAGTGTTCGGGAAATTTCTGGCTCTGGAGCCGTTTCTTGAAAAAATGGCAGATTTCTTTGAAGCGTAAAGCGTTTTGATGTAAAAATATTCCTTGATTACTTGGCACAAGTATTCATGTTTTCGTTGTCAAGGGTTCAATTATTCTATGCGGACACAGTTCATTCGACCGTTTGGCCTGATACATCATTTTCCTATTGAGACCCTTTTTGGCTCATCTTGGCTTCTTCGAGGGGGTGATCTCTCGGGGGATGCCCCCCAGTAGTCGAGGTTGATTGAAGAGAAGCCTTGAATACTTGTTAAGTTCTCCTTAGGTAGCATATAGATGTTGCCTCGTTAAAAACCTTGCCGGTAAAACCCTTCTTGGGATAAAACCCGGTCGAAGGAAAAGAGTGCAACGCATGCTTTAAAACCTAAGGTCTTCAAGATGGGGAGTGCCTCGATCGTTCTGACCGGACTCCTGCATATAGGTTAATATAAAACGTAAATAAAAGGGGAGGCGCTTATACCTTAGTAGTGATGGCGCTTCGAGCCTCGATATTCCTCAAATGTTTGAAGGGCCTTGATGAGGGCTCTTTACGATCAATAATGAGTAATAAATGAAGAACAATTAATGAAACACAATAATTATAAGCAATAAATGCAAGTGATAAGATCAAAGGAGAATATGTTTAACTTAGAGAAATGTTGTGTGTTATATATCCCTTTACAAAATGGTAAGGATCCCCTTTATATAGGAGGGGGAATCCCAATATAGTACATATGCATTTATTACAAGGATAAAAGGCTGGTATAGCCATTTAGTGCAACGGTACGCGCTTATACTAGCCTAATAGACTTGGTCAGCTTTAAACAGATGCCTTGGGAACTTCCCGTTTGTCCATCATAACCATCGATTTGTGCTGCCCGAGGTAGAACGTTGAGAACCCTCAGGGTCGAACCTCGAGTCGTGCCTCGAGCCTTTGGAGACGTGCTTGTGAAGCGTCATAATGACCATAAAATCCAACCCTCTAATTTTTATCGTATACATTTATAATGGTGCTAAAGAAGGCAGTTAGTAGACAAAGGATGTTATAGTATCTCTTGTTGGTGGGAAGGAGGGATTGTTGAATGAAGACCACTATTACTAGAGGTAGTAGAATGCTACACACTCTAGGTATTTGATAAAATGCCAAACTAACCTAAAACCTGGAATTTTTCTTTAAATATTGGTCCAATTGAATTATGTTGATGTGGATTGAAGTTGTAAGAGTAGTGGGAGGTTTTAGTATCACTGAAGAGCTTGATCGTTGTATGTTGTCTAAACTCCTTCCTATTTCCATTATTCTGAATTGCTTCCGATGGTTGAATTCCAAATGTTCATGAGATTTCTAGACATGTCTTAATTGCCAATGCCATACTCTCTCTTTGGAAATGTTTCGCAATTTCTTTTGATGGTCATATGCACATGAAAATGAAGTAATGACTTTTATATCACGAATCTACATGATTGAAGTGCATTAAAAAGGTTGAATTACTTAATTCTGATGAAGCTCTACACATTTCCTATTTGCTATTGCCATGCTATTCTTAGTAAAATATTTCATACATGATCGACGCATCAAATGCTATGATTTAAACTCATGTTTCAATTGCAAATCACTATGCTTTCCTTTTGGAAGAAATTCAATGTGCTTATGTTACACCCCATGTTTTCGTACATGAAAGTATGCCATGAGTGAATTGATGCAAGCTCGGGAACGAGATTATTTTGAGGTTACAAGTATTATGCTATTTCAAACAAGGGATAAGTAAATTCGTGAAGGTGAGAGGGTAAAAATCGAAGAAAATGAGTTTCGCCAAAGATTGGCAATTTGGGATAAAATACGGTCTGAGCTATAATACCCGGTATTTATGGACTTGTAAGGCCCCGTGAAAATTTTTACTCAAAAACAGGAGATCTAGTAGTGCCAAGTTAGGAATATGTGTTAGAAATTCGTAAAATTCTTCGCGGCGAGAAAGCTCGCCACGGTTCGGACCCTTTGGATTGATCTGCATTAAAAGTTAAGGAATAATGTTTTTCAGAAGAGTGCATTTCTGCGGTCCATTATGCGGTCGCATAATAGTTATGCGGACCGCATAGTCGCCGCAGAGTGAGGCAGTTTGATGGTAATTTTGAGGTCAACTATGCGGTCAATTATGCGATCGCATAATCAATATGCAGGCCACATAGTCATCGCATTATCTCCTTGGAATTTTCCGAAGGCCAGTTCTGTGGTGCATTATGAGACCGCGTAACAGGTATGCAGACCGCATTCTTCACATACCCGGGCAGTTTTTTCAGGTTTCGGGGGCTATTTTCGTGGTCGCTTTTGCGGTCCGCATGTTAATTATGTGATAGCATATGCGATCGCGGATTTGTGTCGGGGCTACTTATTTCTAATTTTCTTACCCGACCCCATGTCGATATATTATATGCTACCCTTCATTTTAGGCCTATTTTTGGGATACATTTAGAGAGAGAGAGAGGGTCCTAGAGGGAGAAGGGGTTCTTCATCAACATTCCTCCTAAGATCTTTCTTGAACTTTCAAGATTTTTCAAGAAAGGCACCTAGGTCTTCTTCCTAAAGGGTAAGGTTCTATAACCCAAGCTCTTAATTATTAGATATAACTAGGATAGACCATTAGAAGGGTAATCCATGAGGATGGGAGTGGATATCTTGCATGCATGAGTTCTTAAAGTATTTGGTGAGGCCTTGAGCTAAGGATGGGATGAGGTATAGTAGGATCTTTCACAAAAGAGGTTCTAGAAGAATAATGCAAACATAGTGTTTGAGAATATGCTCAAATGAGCTAGAACTATGATCACCTCTCTAATTTGTGGTTCGATTTGTCATGTTCCTAAGAGATTGACGTTGCTAGGAGTCGCGGAGTATATTAGGACTTAAGGAAAGCTCAATCGAGGTATGTAGGCTAAACTTTCTCTCTCGGATGTGAATTCCATATTGTTTTTGTAAGTTTAAGTTTGGTTTGTCTACCAAAGTGGTATAGCCTTGAGTCACATTTTAAATGAAGGTTAGATACTAATTGGGCGAGAAGAATTCGATATGTTTAATGCTCCTAGCTGCTCTTATGTGTACTAAATGCCTTGATTGAATGTGTCTATTTGTTGATAAACTATAAAGATGTTTGGAATTGAATCGAATGAGAAGATGTGAAACAAATTATGAAATAAGCCTCGACCCAACTGTTAGGAACTAACTTCAAAAAAATATAGAATGGCCTAAAGGTCTTGTACCCGAACTATGCCCATAAGTGGCTGTTCTAGTTATTACTTTGCCTTATTATTACATTCAATGTAATGCTAGTCCATACACATTCCGATGTTGAAATTGTACAATTGTCATGATGGAAAAAGAATAATTCAAGGATAATTGAGGTGATTGCTTGCTTATAACTCCAATGTGTATTTCAATTGTTGGTTGGCATGTCCCTCTTTGGGAAGAATCCCTTGTGTTTGATGTTTCCATTACTAATGAACTCGAAAATATATGATTCCCGGAATATTTGGTACATTGATATTGGTTGATGATCCTTGGAAATAAAGGAGATGAAAATGTGGAAAACTAAAAATGCGGCCTTCGTGCCATGAAAAAGATGAACCTTGTGAAAGGCCCAAAGGGGCCAAAGAAATATTGTTATCGAGAGAGATTGAGAACATTAATAAAAACTATAAAATGTGAAAGATATTGAGGTAAGCATAGTTGTATTATGCTATTTTTGTATACTTGTATTATGCTACAATTGTGTGCAATATCCAATCAAATCAAAAATGATTTTGGGAGTATCATTAGCAAAATCGAGGAAGGGTGGGTCATAAGGCTCATACCTGAAACTACACGTGCCGGTGTAGGGGTGGATCGTGGTTATTCCCCTTAATTGGGATGAACTTGGTAACATTTGTAAATTGATAAAGCCAACCCACACGCCATATGTGGGAAGGCAGCTTAGCCGATCGGGCCGTGATTGGACGCCATGCCGCACACATGGTGGCATTGTGCTGGGTATCAAAACTAGAAATTGTGATTGTGGTACATGTCCCCAAAGGACGACCTAGCCGATCGGGTCGTGATCGGACTCCGTGCTAACAAAGACGGTGGTATAACTCATATCGGTGTTAATGATCTCCCAACCAGGAATTATATATTATTTTCGTAAACTAGAAGACTTATATGTTTCAAATTGGATGCTTGTATGTTGGTTTTGGCTTATAGTTTCATGGTTTCTTTGCTTGTATTGTTATTCTATTCTGAAAGAGGACTTTTAGCCTTGTATACTAGTGCTATTCGACGGCGCTAACGTCCTTTTTGTTGGGGGCACTGTATCGTTTAATGATACAGGTGGTTCCACAGCGAGCGGCATCGGCCAGTGATAGCGGTATTCTCTTCCCGGCAGACTTGGTGAGCCCCACTCCGTCCTGGGGTCATGTCATGTATCTTTTATTCATTTTCTCATCACGTTTTGAGGTATAGCCGGAGCCTTATTGTCAGCATTTTCCTATTACTTTTCTATTGTATTTAGAGGCTCCGTAGACTATTTGTGGGTGATGGTTGATGTTGGGAGTCAAGACTAGAAATGTTAGTATTTGATAAGTATGCTTTTCATTAAGCTTGTAAACTTGTTATATTTTGAAAACTATGAATGAAGTCATTAACGGAAATGAAGTGAAGGTTGCTAATGGAAGATTGCCTAGTGTTTTGATAAAATTGGATAACATTCCCTCTTTATTCATGAACTAGTTTGGGTAGAATGAAATCTAACAGGCTTGCTCAGTCGGGTTTACTCGGTTGAGCGTCGGTCACGTTCCACAATTTTGGGGCGTGACAGGACTAGTGCCATACATTGTACTACATGACCACGATAGTAAGGTGTACAAGGTATGTTAAAAGTGAGTAGTATTTTAAGTAATTTGAGATAATTCTTAATTATGTGGAGAATTGGTTAATTTTTAGATAATGTGATATTACCCAATTAATTAACAAATTATATTGGACAAAGATTAAGGGCATGAGGTGGCAGCCCCCCATTAAAACTAAAATGACTCATAGATTAGGATGAAAGGTGTCCATTTAAGTGTCATACACTTGACACTTACGTAAGTTTGAAGTTTGGCCTTACAACAATCAAAAGTGATCCTATAGCTTTCTTCCTAAATTCCAACATTTAAAGGAAATTGAAGTTAATATGAATCCATCAAGAACGATTCGAAATATTATGTTGGCTTCAACGGAAATTAATCTTGAAACAAAGCAATTCTAACGAGATTTCTTAGCCCGTAGCAACGTGAGATTTTGCGATTCTAAAGGAGTACGGTGCAACCTTTTTCAAGAATATCATACGGATTTTTCCCTATTCCAGGTAGGTTAAGGCTATCCCTTATTTCTTTTGGCATGATCCATACGATAAAATGAAACGAGCAAATGCACAACTTTCATAAATAACTCTATTCATAGAAATACTAGAGTTGCTTATGTTCTTGATTCCCCGTGTGTCATATTATTCTATCATCTGTTAATGGGTCTCAAAAATACGTAATTTGGTAAAGTTTATTTCATGATATTAATTAGAGGCATAATGGTCTTATGACGTACCGAGAGATTTTATTAACGTATTTCATATGCATTTCATGCATTTATACATGCACGTTGGCCCATGACCAAATGGCGCCATATACGCGTACATATATATATGGGATATGGGAAAGGTTATTGCGTTATATACGCACCACCACCTGATCAGTTGGTACACGTTAATGATTTTTCCCACAGTAGCCAAGATGATATGACGGGATGCCCTCAGAGGCTTGACGATGTTATGAATACATGTACCTATGCACGACATGACATTCATACGCATATGCATGGCACTATAAGTATTTCACGATTTACAGTGTTATCCAGACTTACAGGTTGAGTCATTTACTCTATATTTCATCCATGTCTTTTATGCACTTATTTATGTGCCTTACATACTCGGTACATTATTCGTACTAACATCCCTTTTGCTTGGAGACGCTGCGTTTCATGCCCGCAGGTCCTCCAAGTAGGCTATCAACTCTGCGGAAGATGTTGGTGTGCTCCATTTGCTCTGCAGTTGCTTGTTTGGTCAGTATGATTTAGACGGGTATTGTTTGGTATGGTGGGGCCTTGTCCCGACCTTTATGTTAAGTGTGTATTCTTAGAGGCTTGTAGACAGATGTCATGTATACGAATGCTTGTATGGCCTTGCCGGCCTATGTTTTGAGTTTACAAATGGTTATGTTGGCCTTATAGACCCGTATATCACATGTATAAGTTTTAATATCAGGTTGGGTCATCCTATATTGAGTATTTCTCTATGTTTATTCTGATTAGCCCATTACGGCCCGTTTGGCCCATTTGCCAATGAAAGTACAATAAGAAAGATATCTTATGTTTGTACTCGGTTAAGTAAGGTACCGGGTGCCCGTCGCGGCCCATCGGTTTAGGTCGGGACAAAAGTGGTATCAGAGCAGTTCTGTCCTAGGGAGTCTACAAGTCGTGTCTAGTAGAGTCTTGTTTACTGGTGTGTCCTGCACCACACTTATAAGCAGGAGGCTACATGGCATTTAGGACTGTCACTCTTTCTTCCTACTCTAGATCGTGTGGTAGAGCTCAGTTGTAAGGACTCAATTTCCTAAACTCTATCTCATTCATAATACGACGATGCCTACATCCAGAAAGACATTTGGTATGAGATATAGCTGTGGAAGAGTTGAGTCAGAGGAACTCAATTTTTGCATCATGCTTATGATAAGTAAACGTAAGGTCTTAAGTAGATCATGTGTGTGTAAGCTCCTTGGTAAGGATCCCTAAGGCAAGAATACTTATCCACTCTTACGATAAAAAGGAATAGTAGAATCGGAAGGAAGACACAAGTTTCAGCAAGTAAAAGAAGCAAGGTGAAGAAGGCCCAGTTAATAAGGATTATCATTATTTACCATTCAGGAAGGGAGATATAAGCATTTTGAGTTACCTTCAACAGTGACAGATGTACGTACAATCGGCCACATTGATCTCAGTTATGCCCTATGGGAGCTAACAGATATAGTTTAAGAGAAGGACGGGTTATCAGGGTCCGACTAAGGTTAGAGTAACCCAAAATAGGTGATGGATTGGTAGAGTTAGTTGACATTTCCGAAGGATAGTGCAAACGTGATAATGGATCTCCTTGTGAGACACCTAGATGGTGCACTCTAAAATAGTACAGCTGGATATGAGTGCTTTAAAGATAGGCACTGGAAGCCTGGAAAGGATAAAAATTTCTTAGTATGTCTTCTGTCCCTAATAGAGAGATAATGCTACGCAACCCGAAGAGCCAGTGGATGGAGCAAAGGGGAGCTAAAAGCAAACGAATATATTGTTGAAGTTTTCAGAATAAAGTGATAGACAGAAATGTTAGCAGGATATAAGAAGAGCGCTAATGAAGCATAAAGAGTAAGATGTGATACATGGATGACAACGGTAGGTGAAAAAGATGACAGTATTACAGAGTCTATAGTCAAGTGAAGGAAAAGACGAGAGGTGACAAGCCTTGAGACAACAAAAGAGTATAGGCCATGAAGTCATATCCTCACTTCGAGAAATAAGTTCGTGACTCTAACGCAGCTACCAGAAGGAAAAGTTAGACCTCCAAATAAAAGAAATCAGTATGGGCTGGTGAACAAGATAAACTAAACTCGAATTAGGGACTGAGTGATTGGATAATACTCGGCATCATGAGAGTTTTAGATTTCGTACCGGCAATAATTGAATGGACAACAGAAGAAGATTCACGAGAAATTCAAAGAATGGTCAATCAGGGAAACGCTTCCCTAAAGCAAGCAATGCGAGTAAAGTTAAGCTTAAGGGACTATGTGTGCCAGTTACACTAAGTACCACCCTCGCGAGCAAGGAATTTCGTTATCCTTGGTACAGAAGGATTACCGCAAGTGAGAAGGTGACGAGAATGGATAAGTCCTCTGGATTAAGCCCGTGTAAACAAGATAGCTGATGGTTTCTCTAAGTTGTAGAAAGCTCAGTATAGACGAATGAACTCAAAGGAGTCTAAGACTAGTAGCATTTAGAAGAGATAGAATGTTGCTCTAGTAATAGAATGAGGGTGTAATTGTGATAAATAAATGGATTTCAAGAATTGTACAGGACTAAAATACCCACGTAAGGGAATCACATTGGGATGCTATGAAATACGGTTATGGAAGTATAGTATCGTATCACCCCAGGTGGATCGGGAAAATCACTTCAAATATTCCAAGATGCAACATGAGCCCTAGCAATTATGTAAGAGGCTTTAAGATATCAGCGGTATATTATAGATCAATATTGAGGTAAATCAACAATGGATAGACACAAGTTACAAAGTATGAGATGAGATTAGGCCGTCATTCTTAAGATGAACAAGTAATGAGGAAGTTTAAAGGACTTAGATTTTTACATATGGGTTAAGTAACGAAAGTAACCTGGAGTTCGGCAGCAGACCTCAGTAACGATAAATCGAAGTAAGAGTTATGGTATAGTATGACCTACCTAGATGCAGTAAAGTCATGTGAATGGATAAGCAGATCTATGAAATAAGATATAGAAATATTCGTAACTTTTAAAAAAAAAAACCACCGAGCAATGAACTTCAAGTATACCTATAGATGCTCAGAGGGACATCTTGTCAAGATCTGTATATGTTTATAAAGTAAGGCCTAGAGATTGGCTAAAAGCTGGAGGAAAAAGGAGAAAAGAATTGCATAGGCACACTTACAAAGTAAGAGTCATACAGGTGCATGACAGGAGGTAGCAACAGTTACAAGATTAGAAAGATTTCGACCACAAGTCATGGGATGAGAATGAGGACTAAAGGGGAGAATACCCTAGACTTTGGAATTATTCACAAAACGGTTGCCTAGATGTCAAAGAGAGTACTAAAGTATTCGAAAGACATAAGTTATGAAAATGATAAGTGCATCAGTAAACATTCAAGGATGAATATTCCAAAGGGGGGAATGATGTTACACCCCATGTTTTCGTACATGAAAGTATGCCATAAGTGAATTGATGCAAGCTCGGGAATGAGATTATTTTGAGGTTACAAGTATTATGCTATTTCAAACAAGGGATAACTAAATTCGTGAAGGTGAGAGGGTAAAAATTGAAGAAAATGAGTTTCGTCGAAACATGGCAATTTGGGATAAAATATGGTCCGAGCTATAATAGCCGGTATTTATGGACTAATGCCATACAAGGTACCACATGACCACGATAGTAAGGTGTACAAGGTATGTGAAAAGTGAGTAGTATTTTAAGTAATTTGAGATAATTTTTAATTATATGGGTGATTTGTTAGTTGTTGGATAATGGGATATTACCCAATTAATTAAGGAATTTTATTGGATAAAGATTAAGGGCATGAGGTGGCAGCCCCCATTCAAATTAAAATGACTCATAGCTTAGGATGAAAGGTGGCCATTTACTTAGGATGAAAGGTGGCCATTTTAAAGCAATGAAAAGTGATCCTATATCTTTCTTCCTAAATTCCAACATTTAAAAGAAACGGAAGTTAATCTCAATCGATCAAGAACGATTCGAACACTTATGTTGGCTTCAACGGAAATTAATCTTGAAACAAAGCAATTCTAACGAGATTTCTTAGCCCGTAGCAACGTGAGATTTTGCGATTCTAAAGGAGTACGGTGCAACCTTTTTCAAGAATATCATACAGATTTTTCCTTATTCCAAGTATGTTAAGGCTATCCCTTATTTATTTTGGCATGATCCATACGATACAAACGAAACGAGCAAATGCATAACTTCCATAAATGACACTATTCATACAAATACTAGAGATGCTTATGTTCTTGATTCCCCATGTGTCATATTATTCTATCATCTGTTCATCTGTTCATGAGTCTCAAAAATATGTAAGTTGGTAAAGTTTATTTCATGATATTAATCAGAGGCATAATGGTCTTATGACGTACCAAGAGGTTTTATTAACACATTTCATATGCATTTCATGCATTTATACATGCACATTGGCCCATGACCAAATGGCGTTATATACGCGTATATATATATATATATATATATATATATATATATATATATATATATATATATGTGTGATATGGGAAAGGTAATGGCACATTATATACGCACCACCAACCGATTAGCTGGTATACGATGATGATTTTGCCCATAGTGGCCAAGATTATATGACGGGATGCCCTCAGAGGCTTGATGATGTTATGAATACATGTACCTATGCACGACTTGAAATTCATACGCATATGCATGACACTATAAGTACTTCATGATTTACAGAGTTATCCAGACTTACAGGTTGAGTCATTTACTCTATATTTCTTCCATGTCTTTTATGTACATATTTATGTGCCTTACATACTCGGTACATTATTCGTACTGACGTCCCTTTTGCCTGGGGACGCTGCGTTTCATGCCCGCAGGTCCCGATAGACAGGTCGAGAGTCCTCCAAGTAGGCTATCAGCTCCGCGGAAGATGTTGGTGCGCTCTATTTGCTCTGGAGTTGCTTGTTTGGTCAGTATGATTTAGACACGTATTGTTTGGTATGGCGGGGTTCTGTCCCGACCTTTATGTTAAGTGTGTGTTCTTAGAGGCTAGTAGATAGATGTCATGTATACCAATGCTTGTATGGCCTTGCCAGCCTATGTTTTGAGTTTACAAATGATCATGTTAGCCTTATAGGCCCTTATATCACATGTATAAGTTTTTATATCAGGTTAGGTCGTCCTATATTGAGTATTTCTCTATGTTTATTCTAGCTAGACCATGACGTCCCGTTTGGCACATTTGCCAGTAAAAGTACAATAAGAAAGATATGTTATATTGGTACTCGGCTAAGTAAGGTACTGGGTGCCCGTCGCGGCCCATCGGTTTAGGTCGTAACAGCTTATGGCTCTTTTTTACTCATGCTTTTGAAGCCATGATTTCCAAATGTTCTACATACTGATATTTTATAACGATCCTTGAAAGTAAGTGAATGAAAGTATGAAATATAAAATGCAGCCATCGTGCCAAGAATGAAAGTATGGAATATACAATGCGGTCATCGTGCCAAGAATAAAGATTTACATGTAAGTCCAAAAGTGCCAAGGAAATGAAAGGATTTTCTAAAGGGATATGAGATGAGTATTTTCTTTGTATAATATTATTTTTTTTGGAGTATCATTTTATAACCGAGAAGGTATAGGTTGTATAGGCCTACACCCGAAACTACACATGTCGGGTGTAGGAGTTGATTGAGGGGTAAATCCCCTTTATGTTGTGTTGATATTATTCCCCTTAATTAGGATGAATTTATTGCTAGCATCACTCTGAGTTCCCATGTTGATCCACACGACATCGTGGTGAGACGACTTAGCCGATCGAACGGTGATCGGATACCATGCCGCGCACGTGGTGGTTCCTCCTTCTTTCCATGTTGATCCACACCTATTGTGATGAGGCGGCTTAGCCGGTCAAGCGAAAATCGGATTCCATGCCACGAGCATGGTGGGCTGTCCTTCTTGAAATTATATTGGATTTACCTTACCATGTCAATCCACATATACATTACGGTGAGACGACATAGCTGAACGAGCGGTGATCGTACTCCATTCCACGAGTGTGGTTGATTGTGTCAATAACTAATGATCTCTCGACCAAATCAAAAAGGTATGTTTAAAGGTTTTACTCACACTATGATTTCTATTATGGCATGGAGCATTACACTTGTATCCATTTACTACTCTTTCATGTTTTTCCTACTTATGTTTCTTATTCCATTTTATGTGAGGGCACTTGGCTTTACATACTAGTACTATTCCATATGTACTAACGTCCTTTTTGTCAGGCGTTACATTTTTAATGGATGCAGGTGATTTCGTAGCAGGTGGCTCAGGTTCTTGATAGACGTACCCTATTCTCAGCTTATTTGGGTGAGCCATATTCTACTTTGGGGCCTTATACCTTTTGATTTTTCACATTTCAGGCATAGCCAGGGCTTGTCGTCGGCATTCCCATATTGTACTCTTGTTCACTTAAAGGCTCTGTATACTTACTATGGGTTGTATTTTGACTTGGGATCACAAAGTAGTGATGTTATTGTATTTGTTGGATGTTCCACTTCTAGAAAACGAACATGTAATATTTTGGAAATCGAAAAATGAAGCTCTTATAAAAATTAAAGTCGGTGTTGTACATATTATTCTCTTGATTGGTTCAACTCCTTATACTTATCCTCAATTTATACATGGGTATAGTTGAATGGTAGGCACTAAGTAGGCTTGCTTGAATGGATGTCTCGATCGAGCACTGGTCGCACTCCCCGAGGGTGGGGCGTGACACCGAGGGCTTCCGGTAATTTTTCGGATGCTTGGTGGACTGATTTGGAACTATTGTTGCCATGCAGTTTATATGCAGTAAAATCGAAGGGTCCAATTTTCTATCGTTGCAACGGCTCGTAGGCATATTTCACAGGTTCGAGATTATGGTCGAGGTTCACCCTCGAGGGCTACCGACACTCGACCTCGAGGCAGCGCAGGCCAACGGTTGTGATGTAAAAGTGGGGAGTTCCCAAGACACATAACCAGAGCTGACAAAGGCTGGTGGGCTAAGTTAAGACCTGAATCATAGCGTCAGCTAGTTGTCCCATCTCCATATCTTTGTAATAAAGTATTTGTACTATGTTGGGTTTTCCCCTCATATATAAAGGGTGTCCTTGCCACTTTGTAAAGGCGGTTGCTCAAGATTAAATACACATGAACATTCTCTCTGCTCTCTAACATATTCTCTTAAGCTTTTACTTCCATTTATTGCTTACACTCATTGTGTTCTATCTATAGTTCTTCATTTATTGCTTATCATTGATCATAAAGTGCCATCATCATAGCTCTCATAACTGTTATCCCCCTCTCGACTGCCCTGAATCAGCCATCCAGCTAGACCCCGAGGCCTCACAGTCGGCGGTTCGAGACCCCCGATCTCAACCATTTGGTTCGGCTATCGTACCGTTTCTAATCTATAATCCTGATTTCTAACCTTTTACTTAGAATCTATTGCTTAACAACACGCATAAAAATAGATACGTATTTTTAGAACGACAAAATCAAATTTAATTGTTATTACCATTTTTACGGTAAACAGTTTGGCGCCCACCGTGGGGCTAAAAATAATAGTGATTATTTTCTTGTTGGTTTAACCACGTAGCGCAAGTTATCTTTCACGCTTTTTCTTGTCCAAGATATTCGATTTCAGGTCAAAATGTCTAACTCAGTAAATGGAGGTGAAAGCAACAATCTTGAGGACCACAGAGAGAACGATGTGGATGTTCCAGGTGTTGGTGTACCATCGCAGAACCCTGAGAGTACGTCGGAACCAATTCCCGAGTTTACGACCTCATATAACACCCAGCAAGGTAATGTTGGTCCTCACATTAGCAAGGGAGCACGCCGAGAGATTCAGCAAGAAATCCGAAAAGATCCAATATGGGCTGAGAGAGAGATTCCTCAGCATGTTGTTCATATGATCATCGGGGGGAACGACATTCCCCAAAGACCCGTGATCAAACGGATAAAACTATCCGCTGCAATAGAAGGGCCAATCCGAGACCGCATGGCCGAAGACACCCCTGCATTTAGCGAGGAAGATCTCGGGGCCTTAGCACAGCCACAAAACGACACATTGGTAATTTCATTTCTTTTAAATAACATTCGAATTAAACGTGTGCTCGTGGACCCAAGCAGCTCAGCCAACGTAATCAGGTCAAAGGTAGTAGAACAGCTCGGGCTGGTTGATCAGATCGTACCCGCCTCCCGGGTCCTCCACGGCTTCAACATGGCCGGTGAAATAACAAAAGGGGAGATCGCCCTCTCGATTGACATGTCTGGTACAGTTCGAAACACTAAGTTCCACGTTATCGGCGGTGACATGAGGTACAACGCATTGCTTGGCTGGCCGTGGATACATAGCATGAGGGCAGTGCCGTCAACTCTACACTAGATGATGAAATTCCCAACAAAATATGGTATAATAACCATATATGGAGAACAGCATGCGGCAAAAGAAATGTTCGAGGTCTACAGGAGGCGTCGAATCCTATACACTCTACCTCGGATGAGTCTGGAAGTGTACAAACACCCGAAGATGATAAGGAAGATTTCCTCGCTCCTCGGACTTTCGTTGCCCCCGAAGAGTTGGATGCAACGAAATCGACAATTGAAGAACTGGAGCAAGCTATTTTGGTCGAGCATCTCCCAGATAGGAAGGTATACCTGGGAACGGGATTAACACCCGAACTCAGGAAAAAACTCATTCAATTCCTTCTTAATAACATCGACTATTTCGCTTGGTCCCACTTAGATATGACAGGAATCCCACCGGAAATAACCACCCACCGGTTAAGTGTCGACCCCAGGATTAAATCAGTGAAGCAAAAAAGAAGACCCCAGTCCGAAATAAAACACGCGTTCATCAAGGACGAGGTGACAAAACTCCTTAAAATAGGGTCTATTAGAGAGGTAAAGTACCCCGAATGGCTGGCCAACGTAGTAGTAGTGCCCAAAAAGGGAAATACGTTAAGAATGTGTGTAGATTATAAAGACTTGAATAAGGCATGCCCCAAGGATTCGTTCCCATTGCCCAACATCGATGGCCTGATCGATGCCACGGCGGGCCACGAAACCCTCACATTTCTCAATGCCACGGCGGGCCACGAAACCCTCACATTTCTCGTTCATCATGAAGTATGGTACCTACTGTTACAATGTAATGTCCTTCGGGCTGAAAAATACAGGGGCCACATACCAACGTCTAGTTAATAAAATGTTCAAGCATCAAATAGGAAAATACATGGAAGTTTATATTGATGACATGCTAGTTAAGTCCCTACGAGCAGAGGACCACTTGACTCACTTGCAGGAAACATTCGACATCCTCAGAAGTTATAACTTGAAGCTTAATCCCGAGAAATATGCCTTCGAAGTGGGTTCGGGCAAATTCTTAGGCTTCATGGTGTCGAACAGGGGGTCGAGATCAACCCCGATAAAATCAAGTCCATCGAAGAAATCACGGTGATAAATAATTTAAAAGCATTACAACGACTGACAGGACGGTTAGCGGCTCTAGGCAGGTTCATATCGAGGTCATCGGATAGAAGCCATCATTTCTTCCCTTTACTCAAAAAGAAAAAAAACTTTGAATGGACTCCAGAATCCCAACACGCCTTGGAAGAATTGAAGCGATATCTAACTAGCCTGCCTTTGCTCCACACACCAAAAGAGGATGAAACGCTATATTTATACCTGGCCGTATCTGAGATAGCGGTAAGCGGTGTGCTGGTTCGAAAAGAGCAAGGTACGCAATTCCCTGTCTATTATGTAAATCGGACCCTGGGGGATGCCGAAACTAGGTATCCGCACCTGGAAGAATTAGCTCTTGCACTAATAAGCGCATCGCGAAAATTGAAACCTTATTTTCAGTGCCACCGTATTTGCGTTTTAGAAAGATACCTTCTCCGTAGCATATTGCACAAGCCCGAATTATCGGGCCGATTGGCCATATGGGCCATCCAACTCGGGGGATATGATATCGAGTATCGACCCCGAACGGCCATCAAGTCCAAAATTCTGGCGGACTTCATGGCCGACTTCTCTCCCTCCCTCGTGCCCGATGTAGAAAAGGAGCTCTTACTAAAAGTGGGCGCATCTTTTTGGGGTGTGGACCCTGTTCACCGACGGCACCTTGAACGTAAGAGGATCCTGACTCGGTATGATCCTGAAGCCACCCACGGGCAGCATGATCATGCAATCTATATAAACTGCAAGGTTGACTAACAACGAAATCGAGTATGAGGCTATGATTGCAGGTTTGGAATTGGCCAAAAGCCTGGGAGCTGAGATCGTCGAGGCAAATGCAATCCACTCCTGGTAGTAAATCAGGTAAATGGAAGATTTGAGGTCCGGGAAGATAGGATGCAAAGATACTTGGACAAAATCCAAATCACATTACGCCATTTCAAGGAATGGACCCTGGTTCATATACCCCTAGAGCAGCTCGCTAACTTGGGATCATCCATCGAAGAGGACGACCTACTCCCCGGGCTATTTTTCAGCTATCCAAATCAGTGGTCGGGGAAGGTCATGCTGAGATTAACTCCACTAGCCTGACATGGGACAGGAGAATAATATATATTGACTACCTGAAAGACGGGGAAACTACCCACGGATCTGAAAGAATCGAGGGCCCCGCGTACCAAAGCAGCCCGATTCTTGCTCGATGAAAGCAAGGAGAGAAGAGTCGTATAGGTGCACGTACAAGGAAAAAGTCGTACAAGCTGCATAATGGAATGTAACGACAATTACGAGATTGGAAGGATTTCAACCCCAAGGAGAGTACTAAAGTATTCGGAAGACATAAGTTATGAAAATGACAAGTGCATCAGTCAACATTCGAGGACGAATGTTCCAAAGGGGGGAATGATGTTACACCCCATATTTTCGTACGCGAAAGTACGCCATAAGTAAATTAATGGAAGCTCGGAAATGAGATGTTACCTACCGCATTTTAGTATGTTAAAGTTTCGTCGTAACTTAATCGACGTAAGTTCGGGAATGAGATTATAAGCATTATGCTATTTCAAATAAGTGATGAATAAATTCGTGAAGGTGGGAGGGTAAGCAAATCGAAGAAAATGAATTTCGTCGAAGTTGGAGATAAAATACAGTCCAACTATAATACCCCGTATTAATGGACTAGTGTCATACAAGGTACCACATGACCATGATAGTAAAGTATATAAAGTGCGTTAAAAGTGAGTAGTATTTTATGTAATTTGGGATAATTCTTAATTATGTGAATAATTAATTAATGGTGGGGATAATTATGATTAAGTGGATAAGGATCCTTGTTGGGGCTGCTACTTGGCATTAAGCTAAGCCAAAGTGGCACCCATATGAATGATGAGTCATAAGACACAACACGACTTGTTTACACGTGACATGTTCTGTATTCCTGGGGCCAAGAGATACCGATTATGTGCTCCGGGAGATCCACGAGGGGACCTGCGGAAATCACTCCAGTGCCGATTCCTTAATTCGAAAAATAATAAAGGCAGGCTACTACTGGAACAGCATGGTAAAGGACACTAAGGAATTCGTCCAAAAATGCGACAAATGCCAGAGATTCGCCCCTAGGATTCACTAACACGGCAAACAACTACATTCGGTCTTATCGCCGTGGCCGTTCATGAAATGGGGAATGGACATCGTCGGAGGTCTACCAACGGCACCAGGTAAAGCTAAATTCATATTGTTTAGCGCAGGCCTTCGAAAAAATAAGAGAAAAAGAGGTAATTGATTTCATCTGGAATCACATTATGTGCTGATTCGGGATTCCTTCCGAGATAACATGCGATAATGGGAGGCAGTTTATCGGAAGCAAAGTCACACAGTTCCTCGAGGATCACAAAATCAAAAGAATCTTGTCGACACCCTACCACCCGTGTGCAAACGGCCAGGCTGAGTCCACGAATAAAACCATCATCCAAAACTTAAAAAAGAAGCTGGAAAGCACTAAGGGAAGATGGAGAGAAATATTGCCCGAAGTATTATGGGCGTATCGAACAACTCCAAAATCGAGCACAGGGGAAACACCTTTCTCCCTAGTCTATGGTGCCAAGGCTTTGATACCAATAGAGGTCGGGGAACCAAGCGCTAGATTCCGACACACCATTGAGAGCTCGAACAACAAGGCCATGACTACGGCCCTCGAACTATTCAATGAAAAACGAGAAGCCTCGCTGATCCGAATGGCCACCCAAAAGCAAAGAATCGAAATGTACTATAACAGGAGAACAAACCTCCGACATCTCGGAGTCCGGGACTTGGTCCTGAGAAAAGTAACCCTCAACACCGTAACCCTAATGAAGGAAAGCTAGGCCAAAATTGGGAAGGACCGTACCGCGTCCTCGGAGTAATCGGCAAAGGGTCCTACAAGCTCGGTACAATCGAAGGCGAACAACTTCCAAGCAGCTGGAATATATCAATGCTAAAACGATAGTATTTCTAGGGTGTCTGATTGAAAATTCTGAACACCCTCGAGCATGCGTTGCACTCTTTTCCTTCGACCGGATTTTGTCCCTAGAAGGGTTTTACCAGCAAGGTTTTTAACGAGGAAACATCTATATGCTACCTAAGAAGGACTCAACAAAGTATTCAAGGTTTCCTTCCAATCAACCTCAAATACTGGGGGGCATCCCCCCGAAGGGTCACCTACCCGGGAAACCAAAGATACGCCAAATGGGGTCTCGATAGGAAAATGATGTACCGGGCCAAACGGTCAAACGAACCGTGTCCCCATAAAATAGCATGGCCCTCGGCAGAGAAAAAATATGTATACTTGTACCAAGTAATCAATGAATACTCTCCATCAAGGCATTTCACGCTTCAAAAGAAACTCGACATTTCTGTAAAAGCAACTCCTCTGTCAAAAACTCAAGGCCACATGACCTCCGGGTCGGAAGCCCCAAAATCATAAAGCCCTCAATGAGGCAGTACCAAGTTTACAAGTGATGGCTCCCGGCCAAGAAATCCTCGGTGACTCGGGGACTGCCTGAATGACCTCCGGGTCAGAGCTCCAAACTCATAAGCCCTCAACGAGGCAACATCAAAGTCACAAAATGGCTCCAAAGCCAAAAGCGCCCCGAACACTCGGGGACTGGCACCAAAATTGCAAAAATCGCATGGCCTCCGCGTCGGAAACTCCAAAATCATAAGCCCTCAATGAGGCAATACCAAGTTCACAAGTAATGGCTCCCGAACCAAGGAAACCTCGGTAATTCGGGGACTTTCACCAATCGCCACTTATCAAAAACCCGAGGCCATAAGACCCCAAGCGGGCAGGCTCGGTCTCGTAAGACCTGTATAAGGCAACAACAATATCTGTAAGACCTCAAGCAAGGCATTAACCACACTTGTACCAAGTGACAATATCTGTAAGACCTCAAGCAAGGCATGAACCACACTTGTACCAAGTGGCAATATCTGTAAGACCTCAAGCAAGGCATGAACCATACTTGTACCAAGTATCCAAAACTGTAAGACCTCAAATGCATGTAAAACTTATAAGAACTTACTAAAGGCATAAACCCGATCTCAAAGTTAAGGCTATATATCGAACCTGCAATACCCCTAAAAGGCATACCCTTGATGTAGACGCCGAAACTACTTCACTTGGGACTAAAAGGCTCCAGCCAAACACAAATGACTACAGTCATAAGGCTTTACCGGCCAAACTAACGCGACTCGGGGACGCCCGACCGTCGCTACAAAATCACAGGCCTTCAATTACTTCGAATCAACTTCAAAAAGAACCGGTTAAACAGGCTACCCTCGACAAAGGCTAATGAGCTTCGACCATGTCAGCTCCAAATTACAGGCTTCGAGATACTCAGCCTCTGAGCCAAACCTCCCGAGGTGCTCGATCATCGCCATATAACGGCTCACAATCGAGGTTTTTATCAAACCGCTGAAGAGTCAGGCAAACGCAATCTCAAAAATCCTTAATGAGGGAAAACTAAAGCCTATATTAGAGGTCACACGACCCAAAGCGTAAGAGCCGTTGTCGCCAGCTCGCATAAAAGGTCACATCGACCCAAAGCGTAAGAGCCATTGTCGCCAGCTCATACAAAAGCTCGCATCGACCCAACGCGTAAGAGCCTAAGGGCCAGCTTGAAATTTAAAAACTTAAGGATCAAACGAGCTCGAGTCAAAACCCGACTCGAAGACTGAACCCAAAACAGTTAACTAAAAATGCCTAAGAGCAAAAGCATAAGAGCTCGAACGCCAGCTGATACTGAAAGGTCGTACCAACCCGAAGTGCAAGAGCCATTGTCGCCAGCACTAAAATCAAAGGTCGTACCAACCAGGCGCATAAGAGCCAGCTCTAACCCGAGAATGCTCGGGGACTGACCTTCGACCGCTGCGGGTCGCTCAGCAGCAGCAAAAACCCAAGGGTCTAACCCAAGATCTGAAATCCCGGATCGATTGTCATAAAACATCACATATTATTTCCGAAAGACAAGGGGGAAAAGAAGTGATAGGAAACGAAAAGCCTTTTATACATATTGCTCACAGAGGCATGGTTACAAGGCCGTAAAAACCCTTACAAAGAAGGAACCAAACAAAACCCTAATCTATCCACATCTTCGATGGCTCCGCTGGAGGTTGCACCCCAACTTCCGGTCTTCCAACGGCCTCTTCCCCTCTGGGGGCTCCACTTTCATTTTCATCATCTCCTGAGCCACTACCCGACGCACCTCTGGAAGCAAACAGGGCAGCACCCTTCTTTTCTAGGGTCTTCACCCTCTCGAGCTCGGCAGACAAATTGATACCCCCCGCGCATTTTTCCTCGAGAGTTTGCCTTCGAGATTCTAACCAAGCATGTTCTACGGCCCGAGTAAATTTAAATTTGGCCTTCTCAGGCGCTCTCCTAGTTTGAACGTTTACTACAACGGTATCCTCTTTGTGCGAAGAGATGAGAGCCTCGGCTTCAGTTTTGATTTCGGATAGTGCATCAACTAATTCAGAATGGAGACCTCTATACTTTTCACTATCCGCCCTCGCATCACGAAGTTAATGTCCAACTAAGGCCATCCTTTCCTAGAGGATGTACCTCTCGGAAGTTATCTCTCTCACGTGCCGTTTGAGATCGAGAACTTCGAAGTTTCTGGCTCGGAGCTCCTCCCTCAGTAGGGCATTTTCCCTCTCAAACTGTACAAATCAGATCAAAGATGTCAAAACGCTGGAAATTGTCAAACATTCAAACAATAGCAAACGGAAGCTAGGAAACCTGCTCAATGAGATGAAGCTAGGAAACCCTGGCCAGAAACCATGAAGAAGACAAGTTAGGAAGATAAAGATCAGGACGACGGGCAGGAGTTGCAAAAACTACCTGCTCGTAAAGCCTGTTCATCTCGCTGAAAACAAGTGAAGTATCGAGCTCAGAGATTCCCTCGGGAGCGGCTAAAAGCCACCCAACCACGTCTCTGCCTCCGGTGGGCACCCCCACATTAGAAGTTTCTTCATTCTGGTCATCTTGCGCCCCCTAGGGAGGTAAAACCGCCGCCTAAGGGGAATCACTCATGACAACAACACCAACAGGATCAGTCGGGGCCTTTTCTAGTCCCCGCAGAGCTTCAGAACTGGTTTCCTCCGAACCGCCTGCCGGGTGCTCGACTCGAGGGATATTGGCCATCAGCCGGCTCGAGGACATCGCCCAATGCTTCCTCAGTGGCCTCTCCAGCCCGAAGTCGGACCACGACCACATCAAGCTCCGGCTCAAGAGCCATCGTCTCTCTGGAGTGAGGGTCAATCAGGTTTTCCTTCCTTTTGGGTACTATCAAGAAATTATTTTCTCCCTCGCCTTCAGCACGGGGACTTCGCGCTGCTTCTGGGGCTAAGACTGCTAGGCTGGCCTCAGTTTCTTCCATCTTGGTTTTCTTGGCTCTCGAAGGTTTATTCAACGGACCTCCCTGTCTTATCTTCCCTTCGTCGGGTCTCGGGGTACCCTCTTCTCCAGGCCATATTTCCTTCATCAAGGGAACCTCCCCCAGACCTACACGAGAGTAAGCAGTGGTCACAGGGAATGAGGATGCCATCAGTAGCAATTCAGATTAAAAGGTACGACTACAGCAAAAGTAAGAGCTCACTGTGATCCTTGGCTTCCCATCGAGCTTGGGGCAAATCACGCCACACTCGCTCGGCGTATGGGCAAATCGAGTCCAGCTGACCGATCCAGCCCAAGAGGTCTGCCACCGCACCGGGGTAAACTGCCACGGCTGCATCAGCAGAAGAAATTAGCACATGGAAAGATGAACCCAAAAAGAAGTAAAGAGATGCTAGATAGTGTATCTACTTACGTTCCATGTTCCATCTCTTGGGGAACGGCATCCTTTCCGCCGGAATCAGGTCCGAAGCCCTAACTCGGACAAAACGGCTCATCCACAAAATCTATCAGAGGCAAGGATGGACCCACCGACCCAAGGGTAAATGGATAACTATAAACACTGAGAAAATTAGTTTTGTGTGTCGTTATATCCTCCTCTCGGGAAGGGATCTCCACAAGCACCGCATACCCCCAGCGACAATCAGTCCTCACCCTTCTGACGTCTGTTATTGAGCTAATATACTGAGACACAGGCTCGCGACGCCCTGGCTTCGAAGATGATTTCTCGACCTTGAAATCAGAAGCTGTTGTAAAGAGTCCCGGAACGCATTCCTCAACTCGAGGAGGCACTGCCGCTTTGCCTTTAGATAAAAGCGAGGAGGAGGAGGTTGCGTTCTCTTGAGAAGCAGAGGCGGAAGTTTTCGCCATTATTAAAAGATTTCAGAAGAAAAAGGGGAACTGCGTCTCGAAGAATGAATGAAAGCGAAGGTAGAAGGAACCCTTTTGGGAGCTTGGTAGTGCACAGAGTTATGAAGAACGGGAAAAGGGGTATTTATAGAGGACCTGCACGCACGTTGAAGAAGGCCAGAGGATAGGCAGCTGCTGTAATCAATGCAAAGGCTTTCAGATGGCTATGTGTATGCAATCTTTGGCACCGTATGACTGCGTCGGTACGGAAGTTCCAGAGGGGGCAGGAATTCAAGGTCGTTTCTTATCATTTTTCACTCAAATAAAGGCGTGGACTATCTGTATGCAGTAAAACCAGAGGGTCCAATTTTCTATCGTTGCAACGGCTCGTAGGCACATTTCACAGGTTTGAGATTATGGTCGAGGTTCACCCTCGAGGACTACCGACGCTCGACCTCGGGGCAGCGCAGACCAACGGTTGTGATGAAAAAGTGGGGAGTTCCGAAGACACACAACCAGAGCTGACAAAGGTTGGTGGGCTAAGTTCAGACCTAAATCATAGCGTCAGCTAGCTGTCCCATCTCCATATCTTTGTAATAAAGTATTTGTACTGTGTTGGGTTTTCCCCTCATATACAAAGGGGGTCCTTGCCACTTTGTAAAGGCGGTTGCTCAATACTAAATACACAAGAACATTATCTCTGCTCTCTAACATATTCTTTTAAGCTTTTACTTCCATTTATTGCTTACACTCATTGTGTTCTATCTATCGTTCTTCATTTATTGCTTATCATTGATCATAAAGGGCCATCATCATAGCTCTCGTAACTGTTATCCCCCTCTCGACTGCCCTGAATCAGCCATCCAGCTCGACCCCGAGGCCTCACAGTCAGCGGTTCGAGACCCCCGATCTCAACCATTTAGTTCGGCTATCGTACCGTTTCTAAGCTATAATCCTGATTTCTAACCTTTTACTTAGCATCTATTGCTTAACAACTGGCATAAAAATAGAACACGTATTTTTAGAACCACAAAAACAAATTTAATTGTTATTACCATTTTCACGGTAAACACAGTTGCTGGTATCAAGTTGCAGGTCTCACATTTGCAAGAACCCGATCGCAATTGCGAGCCTCGCATTTGCGATGCCAGGCTCGCCAATGCGAACATGGGATAGGGGTTGGGTCTTTTCATTTGGGAAGAAAGGATCGCTTTTGCAAACTGTGGTGTGTATGCTTTTGTGACTCTTGTATCGCATTTGCTATACAGTGTAATGTAGAGAAGCTTTGCATTTGTAAATTTTGGCTCACATTTGCAAGGGGGTGTCCTCCGCAAATACAAACGTTTTGTCGCATTTGCAACTTTTGTGTGTTGGATGCCCTGATCGCATATGTGATGAATGTTTTGTATTTGCGTACATCGCAATTTCGAACAAGGTCTACAGCTGGGTAAAAGATGGAAAAGTTGGGACTTAACTCATTTTGCACATTTTCAACCCTAAGCACTGTAGAGGTGATTTTCGAAGAGGATTTTTTTCCCAAATTCATTAGTAAGAACCTTTAACTAGTTTTCAATCAATTTCAATTTCTTTTCTTGAATTTTTAACATCAAATCAATGAATTTCATGGCAGAAATTAGGGGTTTTGGGTAGAATTCAAGAATTTTACAAAATGGACATTAAGACCTCAAATTGAGGTCGGATTTCGAAATAAATTACATATTTGCACTCGGGGGTGAATGGGTAATCAGGATTTAGTCATGAATTTTGTATTTCGACCAAGAGGGCCCGAGGTTGCCTTTTGTTGACTTTTTCAAAAATAATCAAAATTGAATCTTTTGCATTTGTAAGTAGTTTCTAAACCTTTTTTTGGATTGTTTGATTGATAATTGGTTGGATTCGATTGGTTTGGAGGCTTGTTCGAAAGGCAAATCTGTGGTTGGTTGTGATTTTTATTGGGAAAGAGGTAAGTGTCTTGGTTAAGCTTGATTTGAGGGAAATAAGGTAGAATCGAGTCTATTTGATATGTGAATTATGTGTTAAGCGCGGCGTATACGCAAGGTGACGAGTGTATATGCACAGGCCATGGGATAAGAATGTAGGTTGAATTGTTGATGGATTGTTAATTCCTTGATTTCCCACTTCCATGTTATTTCTTATATTGAGATTGTTGTGACATTGAGTGATGATAATGTCTAAATTGTTTATTGATTGTTGGTCATAATTTTGGAAAAATTCTCATATGGCAAACGGATTTTGAAATTATTATTGAAGTTGAACTTTCTTCCCACCTTGCTTTGTATTTTTCACGACCCAATTTCTCCCTCCGTGAACTGTCGTGACGGCACCTAGTCTCTACGACTAGGTAAGCCTAACACATTGCGAAAATAAAAACGAAAGCATGAATATTAACTATTGGCAATACAACTATCCGTTAAGAAACTAAATTCTACTCGGCATATACAGTTAACATTTCAGAAAAAGTACCAAACAACACCCAAAACACGAAAACTCGCAAGTCACAAGCTACTAAGTTGTTCTAACTGTTCTATACATCATCTCTACAGAAAGAAAGAGAAATGAACATAAGGGGATAGAGGGGGACTCCGAGGACCTACAGGCATGGGCAGATGTATCTTGAAGTCTCCAACAGGCAGCAGCGACTGCAACTAGTGATGAGGGTAATACGATGAATCTAGATCTGCACCCGAAAAACATGTGCAAGAAAGGGCATGAGTATACCACAGCGGTACCTAGTAAGTGCCAAGCCTAACCTCGGTCGAGTAGTGACGAGATCAGGTCAGGGCCCTACTAGTTTATATATGTAATAAAGTAAAACAGTAAGGAAGATTGCAGTAAGATTATATACTAACAGTCAACAAAATGAAATCACATGAAAACACCACAACTCAGCACACAGAGATAGCAACAGGGGATCTCCCGGGATACCGTCCTGTAGTCCCAAACGTAAATGTGTAGGGGGATCTCCCGAAATACCGCCGTAGTCCCAAAGTAAATATATCCAGTACGGGGGATCTATCGGGATACCGTCCCGTAGTCCCAAATATAAATGTGCAAGGGGATCTCCCGGAATATCGTTCCGTAGTCCCAAAGTAAACATACCGCTCAATCAATATAAATAACAGTTTCAACAAGAAATGCCAGAGTTTAAAATAAATTCATATCAAAGAAGACAGGCAATCCTTACTCTAAACATGCTGCATAGAGTCCAGGTAGGCAGTTAGGGCAGTTAAGACAGTTAAGGCACGTAAGCATGCTTTCCTAAGCAAAACAGGATGGCTACATATACTAGTATTGCTAAATTTATAGGAAAACATAGATATTTACTTAATGAAAATGGGGTTTTTCAACAATTAGCACGTGTACGCACTCGTCACCTCACGTACACGGCATTCATATAACAACAGTACCAAATTCTAAGGGGAGTTCCCCCACACAACGTTAGGCAAGCCACTTACCTTGAACCAAGCTAAAAGTAAATCTGAAATCATGCTCTTACCACGTGTATCCAACTCCGAGTGGCCCAAATCAAATCAAATCAACTACATAACGCAAATAAAGCTACAAGCAACAAATTTAGCTAATGAATTCAAAGCTAAGGCAAGAAAATAGGAAAATGCCCAAAAATCTTCTACGGGCCCACGTCCCGGAATCGGGTAAAAGTCACAAATTATGATCACCCATTCACTCATGAGTTCACTCGTACAAAAATCATCCAAATCCGATGTCTAATTCCCATTCAAACCTCAGATTTTCAATTGGGGAACGTTTTCCCCCATTTTCAAACTTCCACCCTCAAATTCCTTAATTAGATGAGGAATACAGCTATAGATTAATGTAGTATGATGAAAATAGATTTAGAATTAGTTACCCAATAGTTCTCCCTCAAAATCCCTCGATAAATCGCCTCCCACCGAGCTCCAAATCAAATTTTATGTTATGAAATTTCAAACCCTAAAATCCTCTTTTCTGCCCAGCGATTTCCGCTTCTGCGCTCCCAAGACCGCACCTGCGTTCCCGCTTCTGGCGCTAGAGCTCCGCATCTGCGGAATTTAATTAATTCCCCAACTCCGCACCTACGCTCATTTCATCGCAGATGCGGCTCCGCTTCTGCGGCTCTTGAGTCGCATCTGCGAGCACTGGCCCTCTTGCCTCAAACCGCACCTGCGACCCCTTTCTCACTTCTGTGGGGCCGCACCGCGGGCTTCCCACTGCAGGTGCGAAAACACCAGAACCAGCCAACTTCATATTTTGCTCAAGTCCAAATTTTCATCCGTTAAGCACCCGAAACTCACTCGAGGCCCTGGGGACCTCAACCAAACATACCAACAAATCCTAAAACATTATACGAACTTAGTTGAGCCCTCAAATCACATCAAACAACGCTAAAACTACGAATCACCCTCATATCCAAACTTAATGAACTTGAAATCTCAAAATTATACAACCGATGCCGAAACCAACCAAACCATGTCCGATTGACCCCAAATTTTGCACACAATTCATATTCAACACTACGGAGCTACTCCAACTTCCGGAATCGGATTCCGACCCCGATATCAAAATTTCCACTATCGGCCCGAATCTCCAAAAATTCAACTTTTGCCATTTCAAGCCTAAATGAGCTATCGACCTCAAGAACACAATCCGGATACGCCCCTAAGCCCAAAATCACCCAACGGAGCTAATGGAATTGAGGAAATTCCATTCCGAAGCCGTCTTCACACTGCTTCGACTACGGTCCAAATTCTAAGACTTAAACTCTCATTTAGGGACTAAGTGTCCCAGAACACTCCGAAATTCAAAATGAACCATCCCGACAAATCACAATAGCAGAAAAAGACACGGGGGAAGCACTTAACAGGGGATCGGTGTTGATACCCAATTTTTCCCTACCTATTTTTTTATATACTCAAAATATTCTCAAAATAGCATGTATAAGCATGCCCATGAGTTTTGGTATTTTTTCCTAATTTTTAAAGCTTTTTAAAATTATTTTTATTATTTGTTTTAGCAGTACAAAATCCAATAATTATTCCAAAACGATCATTTTGGTGAGTAATTTATTTCCATACTCATATTTACATCACAATATAATTAAGGTGATTTTTGCATATTTTTTATAAATCTATTTGATATTTCTAAGCTAAAATTGCATAAAATTGCAATTATAGCCTATATTGCGATTAATAGCATTTTACAATTATAAAATTGCTCCCAGTATTTTTAGATTAAAATTTATATATTATTAATTAATTCAGTGCTTTAAATTTGTTTTGAAAATTATTTCAACTATTTTAATTAAATTAAAAAGGGAAAATTGGCTATTTAATATATAGCCCATCCGCATTTCAATTACAGCCACGTTACAGCCCCCAATTTAAACCCAATTTCAACTGGCCCAATTCCTAAAATTAACCCAACCCCTGACCCAATTAAATTACCCGACCGGACCCCCTTTTTAAATCACAGCCGTTGATCTTTTCCCAAACACACCCTTTCATTTTTAAGTTACAAAACCCCCCCAACCCTAACTCATTTCTCCTAACCCGCCGCCCTTAAATCCCCTTCCTGTCCCATTCTCTCTGCAAACCCTAGTCGCCGCCACCCAAGCTAACCCTAATCCCTGCAATTCTCGCCGATTTCCATGGCTTCTCAGGCCATGAAACCCTCATACTCACCTCATAAAGCTCATGTGTGCTTGGTATTCGAAGGTTTGAGGCTAGACCTCAAAGGTCTCCACCCAGACCTCCGCCGACTTGAGGTTTCCGTCCATCTCCGGCCTGGCTCTGGCACGTCTTGGCCTCCTGAGCCTGTTTCCAGTCTTATCCTACTTAGATCGGACGTTTTCGAAGCCTTTCTCATTATAGGGTTCATCTGAAACCCTAGCTGTCGAGGTTTTTCTCCGATTCTCTTCAGATCTGTGTGTATTCATGCTTTACTTTGAGTTTTTAAGAGGTTTCCCCAACTTTTCATTGAAATTTTTACTTTCAAAGTCACTTCTTTCTTAGGGTTTCTGAAAAATGCTTAAATATTTTTCCGACTTTTCTTCTCCCTTTCTTGTGTATGTCTGTCTCTGCTATGTTCTTATGTTTCCTTTTTTTTTTACTATGTTTGCCATATTTTGTTCTTCCTTCTACCATGTTTCTATACTATGTTTCTATGCTATGTTTTCACATGCTATGTTCAGCTACTTGCCTTCCACTATGACTTGACTATGCTTCACCTACTGTATTTTCCTACCATGTTCATTAAGTGTTCTTACTATGCCTGCTTAAGCATATTTTCCTCTACTGTTTCTTCTACTCTCATTGTGTTTCGAATTAATTCCCTTACTCTGTTTGCATTGAACATTCTACTATATCTGCTTGTTTTCTCTTCTTTGCATTTGATTCAAGTCGAAAACCCTAGGATTTGGGATTTTTGGCGAGTTTAGTTTTGTATGTTTGGACTAGGGTTCTATTTGAGCCCTGGACTATCTCAAACTCACTTTGGAATCCATGTACTGAGTTTGAATCCTTTTGTGTATGAATTCTTCTACACTAAGACTCTTCTGATTAGCATGACAATCCCTTTTATATGTGTGTTAAATTTTTTCTTCGAAAGGTTTTCCAACTTGTGTTCAAATCAGAATCCTTTTTGGGGGTTAATTGATTACTACTGATTCTTTTTAAGTAAAGCCTCTCTTTACCTTTTTCTAACTTGGTTCATTCATACAAAATTTTTGACTCTTGATTGCTTGGCTGTCAATTGATTTTCTTTCCTTAATTTGCATGACCGTGTACTGTCAAAACCCTTTCCCTAAATAACTATTATGTATTTACCCTTCTTGCATTACTTTGAAAAGTGTTTAATTAACCCCTTTCCTTATTTACCTTGCCGTTTGAAATCAGAATCCCTTAATTAAAGGGAAACCTTGTGTGATTGACTTTCAAACTATTTTCTTACCTATTTCTGCTTCTTTTCTGCACTATAAATACATGACACAATTCTAAATAACACACACACACACGATTAATCACAGAAATCACAACTCTCTTCTAAACCCATACTCTTGTTTCTTGACTGCACTTTGGCTCTCATAAGTCTACTATTTCTCCTTACTTGCTTCTTTGAACTGGTATGCTCTAAGATTAATTTCAGCATCTCTCTAATGTGTTTATTTACAGTCCCTGTATCCAGGCCTGCCTTCAATTCTCTGCAAAGTTAATATTAAAGTATCTATATGCTTTGCCTGTTCTTTCTTTGTTTCTTGCTGCTAGTATAAACAATTGCTCCCATACCCCCATTCCTCTATATGTGCTGAGTTAAGGTATGGTCTGGCAGCATCCCAATTGCTGTCCAGGGCTGAACCTAGCCTTCAATAAGGTCTTAACTCCCCAATTCTAAGGCTGACAGGCTAGTCAAGGGTGTGCCAGCATCCCAGTTGCTAGGCATGACCATCAGCCTGCCCTGGCTCCCCCCTAATTCCCTTTCATTGCACTTACACTTACTCCTAGTCTCTAAGTCCTGCCCCCCTCCTATGAGCCTTGCCTTGGGATCTTGAGTTCCCTCTGAACTTGGACATTTGAGGCTGGCTTCCTCACTGCACTATAATTTGATTCTGCAATGATATTTGGGGTGTAAGCATTGCCTGGAACTCTTGAAGTTCCTTAGAACTTTGACACATCCTAAAGAAGAGAAAGGCTTTGAAAAATGCGATCCAGGAAGTTGGTTTATCTCATATTATTAGACTCTGAGTCCGGATTAGGCTGATTAGATATAGATGTAATCACTGATGTAATTTTATTATTTCCTCTGACTCATTTGGTCTCTAATAAATTCTGTAATAACTACTGGGATGTATAGTGAAAAGGGATGGGATTGTATGCATGCCAAAGGGTAGAAATCATGTTTTAGGATATTTACTTTCTAATTCTGCATCTCACATAGAAATCATGTTAATAGGATATTTACTTTCAAATTCTGCATCTCACATAGAAATCATGCTTTAGGAGTTACTACTTTCAAATCTCTGCATCTCACATAGATACCATGCCCATAAATCGTTGCTAAAATTCTACATATCATATAGATAATATGCCTATAGGACTTCCTGCATTTTGCATATGCACCTTTCACTAGGCAAATCTGCTCATAGGATTTAAAATAACCAATTACATATAGATGACCTGCCTATAGGATCTCTGCATGACAATAAACAGCGGTAGAATCAGTAGCACCTAGAAAGCATGCCCATAGGAGCTATCAACTAAATCTGACTCGCCCACTATCTCTTAAGTCTAAAATCAGTGATAATTTTAAACACTCGCAGAGCTTACAACCAACAATTCTTTTTGCAATCAGTTTATTCCTCCGTTCCTGAATTAATAGATATCATGCCTATAGGTCCCGTTTAACACACATGCAAATAGTTAAGTAATTAACCAACTGTCAGTTTTCGACAACTACATCTAAGCAGGACTAATTTGGACTCCCTATCTGGGAAATATGTGGTAAATCAACTTTTCCTACGTTAATTTTAATTAAAGAGCTAAACAGTATTTGTCAGTCGTGCTAAATAAGTTGTTTTTTTTAAATGAGGAGGCCTATGTGAGCCCTTAATTGCTACCAGTTCCCCTTTAATTGTTTACGTGTTTTGATTGTCGCCCTAGCTTTTTAACCTTTTAAACTCTGAAAAGCCTAACTCCCTCCCCTTTTAGGATTAGTAGTCTCAAATGCATCCGGGACTGATAGGTGGGACGGGTAATAGCATGCAGTAGGTAACGATACCATTCCACGCTTAATACCTTAACGGGGTGGGAGGGTAGACATGGAGATGATGATCACACGATAACACCATGGGTACGATTGGCTACCAGTGTTGTGTGGATGATCCATGTGTTTTACAAACCTAGGACCCCTTTCATTTATGTAACTTTGTTATTATCAATAAAATTGTGTCTTTGTTTCAGCCACCCAAAAACTCTTCTTTAATTTACTGCACTATTCTTGTCTTCTAAATTTTCATTTCTTTTATTTAAATTTCTGTACTTGGACGTTTTCATAAACAAAGTGTGAGACCACTTAGATCTTAATTCCAATATGCTTGTCACATACCTATTTGCAACCTTTGTGTATAGAATTATTTGTCTGCATTTAATGTCACAACATAGCATGGCCAAGAACCACACTAGTGGATCTCGAGGGGTGCCTAACACCTTCCCCTCGAGATAATTTCTATCCCTTACCCGAACTCTGGTTTTCCAATTCAAAACCCTTAGTGTCCTAATGCACTTAACCATTAAGTGGCGACTCTTCAAATCCAAAAACCCAATTCCCAAACGGGAATAGAGTTGTCTTCCCAAATGTCGTAAACCCAATTTCGCGAGGAAAAGGGGGCGTCGACAGCATGGCGACTCTACTGGGGATTCTTTAGGCTTTTACCACTTCATGTTATATGTGACTTCATTGTTTTCTTTTTATTGCTTTTTTTAATGCCTTTATCCGAAACTGACTTGGCTTCTTGTTTCTTTTTCTTTAACTCTTTCATTTACTGTTTTCCTTCAATACCGTTGTAATTTTTGAGCAATTATTGTAATCATTATGAACGTGAAAATACGTGACAATTTGTAAATGCATCTTCAACATCATATTTCACTCTTGCCAAACAAATACCATAGCAACGCTTAATGAGTGGTTGTGCTCTTCTGATATTATTACCCCCTAAATTTGGCAAAGGCATATATGCGGTAAAACTAGTCGATCAGCGATGTAGTCGACGGTTCCGTGCCTTTCCCTCTTGAGTTGTCCGCTCAAGGGTACCTTGTCTAATACCCCATAGAAACCATTTCTCTTTGAAATTTTGCATGCATCATGGTCAAACTTAGCCGAGTCAATTATGTTGTCCGCATAATGACTCTTTAAGATAGCCTTGTCCAAAGTCCACTGGGTTTCCTTGAAACCCAAACGGACGCTACAACGTTCCATGCATTTATTTGGAGAACTAAATGCTTCTTATGCTAATTGTTGATATTAAATAGTCGAGTCTGGTGGGGGCAAGGGTCTAACCCTTTTGGTTTGCAGAAAATGAGGCATGAGTTCCCCAACTTCGGTATGGTTAGCACGCCCTCACTCTTGCTGACCTGGTGGAGGAATCTCCCATCAAGTGACCAAATCAATGAATGGAAAGAGAGGGTCACCAAGGCTAGCGAAAAGCTGGAATATCTTGAATACAGTCTGCTGGAATTGGAAGGAAAAGTAAGAAAAAGAGTCACCGACTGCCAGAACGCTGAGGGAAATGAAGGAGAACGCCTGGCAAAGGCATTTTTCCTGGAGAACCTGCGTGAAGTAGAGGATTTGATCAACGAGAGCATTCAACCTGGGGAAGGTCCTTCTGCGACCAAGTAGTTAGGAGTCTTTTCTTTTGCTTTTTAAAATGTAATAAGGCCAAGGGTCATTAGTGACATATTTATTTTTCGCTATTTTAGTGTTGTTTTGGGATTCGTCTTATTTTTCATCAATAAAATGAGGCATTTAGCATTATAAGTTCTCCAAATTTATTTGTCGCTAGGCCTACCTCGGGCACAACGAGGCTCCCAAATTAGGATACGATTTATATTCTTGCACTATGTGTTTAAATACTGCAATGTTTTCTCCTCAAGATCCACACTAACTTGTTACCTTTTTTGTTTTTACTTTTTGTTTTATTCCCCTTCCCCAAAGGTTAGTTCGTACACTCTGGAATCGTCATCCTACTCCACAAGATCCAAGGGCCCTCCACCTCCTCCTCCTCTGAGTCCTATCAGAAACAAGAACAAGGGAAAAATGGAAGACTTGAACAACGTCAGGAAGGAGAACTCGATTGAAAGGGTAGAGGTTCCTCAGGGTATTCAGGTGTCCAAAGAAAGTGCCGCCCAGCTCGAACAGAAGTTACTGAAATTTCAAGAAGAACTAGACCAAGTTCGGAACTTGGCAAGCTTGTCATTCTTCCTCGCTACTCCAGACGTCAACTTTCCCAATGCTCAAAACCCCATACCTCCACAGAACATCCCGAAGCCGCAGAAACAACCCGCTACTCATTAAAATTGCAACACATGTCACAACAACACCCCACTCCTCATCCCTGGACCACCAAAATATCATCCCCACCACACTCACATCTATGTGGAAACCCTACCACAATACACTCAACCCATTACAAACACACTGGAGTCTGATGACAAAGACTCTCTCATCAAGAACCTGGCTGCCGAGCTCAAGAAACTGACTAGCCGAGTCCAGGGTGTTGAAGGAAACAAAGGTATTGAAGGGCTGAATTATGAGGATCTTTGCATTCAGCCAAACGTCGAACTTCCCGAGGGGTACAAACCTCCTAAGTTCGAGATGTTTGACGGCTCGGGGGATCCTAAAGTCCATTTGAGGACATACTGTCATAAGTTGGTCGGCATAGGAAGAGATGAAAAGATTCGCATGAAGCTCTTCATGAGAAGTTTGAAAGGCGATGAGCTATCTTGGTACATTAGCCAAGATCCCAAGAAGTGGACAAGCTGGGTAGGAATGGCATCCGATTTCATAGACAGGTTCATATTCAATACAGAGAATGCGCCAGATGTATTCTACATCCAGAATTTGAAGAAGAAACCTATAGAGACATTCCGCGAGTACGCTACTCGTTGGAGATCGGAGGCTGCTAAGGTCAAGCCGGCCTTGGAAGAAGAACAAATGAACAGGTTTTTCGTTCGGGCTCAAGACCCACAGTATTATGAGAGGTTGATGTTGATTGAACGCCAGGAATTTCCGACATCATCAAGCTAGGGGAGAGGATCGAGGAAGGCATTAAAAGTGGTATGGTCACTAACTTTGAGGCATTGTAGGCCACCAAAAAGGTTCTACAGTCTGGCGGCGCATCCAAGAAAATGGATGTGAGTGCCGTGATGGTTGCACAAAGAACGGAATCCCCAATAAAATACCAAACCTACCCGATATCTCCTCTCACATATCAACGTACCCCAAATTACCAAGCACCCTCGCCCACTTACCAAGCTCCACCACCTGCTTACCCATCATCTCCACCCCCCACATATCAACCTACCTCATCAAGATATTCCCAACCCGCACCCGTCTACCAATCCTATAATGCTCAGCCCTCTCACTATCAATCACCTCCCACCTGCCAAAACTTCCCTAGACCGCGACCTAACTTCAACCGTAGACCTCCCAAACAATACACCGCCATCGCCGAACCAATTGACTAGCTGTATGAAAGACTCAAAGCTGCTGGTTACGTCACCCCTATCCCTGCCATAACTCCAGAAAATCCTTCCCAATGGGTCAACCTGAACAAAACCTGTGCATACCATTCCGGCATGAAGGGGCATACCATTGATGAATGCCGCTCTCTGAAGGATAAAATCCAAGCTTTAATTGACAACAAGATTATTGTGGCGAAGGAAACTGCTCCTAATGTTCGCAACAACCCCTTGCCCGACCACAAGGGCGGATGCGTTCACATGATAGAGATAGAAGATGATTGGAACCCCATAGGATCGATCGGATTGATTGTTGAAGATGACGAGCCAAAGAAATCAACTGTCACAATTAATCCAATTGTAGTCCAGATCCAGCCTTCTGGAGACAGTGATGTGAACATGTCCATACCACTTGAGTTCGAGGCACCTTCTTCTGCAAAGGCGCCAGGACCGATTGAGGTCGAGTTTGGATCCCCAAAGGCACCTGTACCATTTAAAGTTGCGGTGTTACCTCCCAAAGCAAGGGTACCCATTCCCGTGGCTATGTTAACCATATCACCATTCCATACGAAGGCCATTCCTTGGGACTACACCGCCAAGGCGAGAAGGAAACGGAAAACCAAATCTGGAAAACCAATTGCAGCACAAGGGATGACCAGAACCGGCAGGGTTTATACCCCGAAACATTTAGCTGAATCAAGTAAGCAGGCCCCTGGACGGCCTATTGAAATTGGACCCGATGATCTCTGGAGGAAGATACAAGAAAAGGAGTACTCAGTCATTGATCAACTGAATAAAACACCGGCGCAGATCTCCATCCTAGTTCTGCTGCAAAGCTCCGATGCACATAAGAATGCCTTGATGAAGATACTGAGTGAGGCATATGTACCCAGCAACATAACTGGATGAGAAATGGCGAACATGGTAGGGCAAGTGTTGGAGAGTCACAAAATCACTTTCCACGAAGATGAGCTGCCACCAAAAGGGCTGAGCCACAACAAGGCATTGCACATCACCGTGCAATGCGAAGATTACTTCATCACCAGAATTCTAGTTGACGGAGGGTCCAGCCTCAATATTTGTCCATTGGTGACTCTCAAAACATTGGGGAAGAGCCTGCATGATATCAAGGATGGAGACATCAATGTCAAAGCTTTCGATGGTTCCCAATGGACCACTATTGGGGAAATCAGTTTATGTCTACAAATGGGACCGACCTGGTTCGACGTTGACTTTCAAGTAATAGACGTCCCAGCATCTTNAAAGAATACTCAGTTGTTGATCAACTAAATAAAACACCAGCGCAGATCTCCATTCTAGCTCTACTGCAGAGCTCCGAGACACACAAGAATGCCCTGATGAAGATACTGAGCGAGGCGTATGTACCCAGTAGCATAACTGGAGGAGAGATGGCAAACATGGTCGGGCAGATATTGGAGAGTCATAAAATCCATTTCCACAAGGATGAGTTGCCCCCTGAAGGTTTAAGCCACAACAAAGCGTTGCACATCACTGTACAACGCGAAGACTATTTCATCACCAGGACTTTGATTGATGGAGGGTCCAGCCTCAATATTTGTCCCTTGGTGACTCTCAGAACATTGGCGAAGAGTCTACATGAGATCAAGGGTGGGGCCATCAACGTCAAAGCCTTCGATGGTTCCCAAAGGTCCACTATTGGGGAAATCAGTTTGTGTCTGCAAATGGGACCGACTTGGTTCGATGTCGACTTTCAAGTGATAGACATCCCAGCGTCCTACAATCTGTTGTTGGGACGGCCATAGATTCATGCCGTCGGAGCTGTAGCATCAACCCTACACCAAGCGGTGAAATTTGATTGGAATCACCAAGAGGTAATTACTCACGGCGACGATAGCAATCCCATATACAGTCGCCAAACCATTCCAGCGATCGAAGGAATCAGAAAGATAGGTGGGGAAACCTACCATCATATTGAGTGAGTCAATGCCGTGGACAAAGATAAATGGTGGGATAACAGGATTGAAAGCATACTGAATTGGAGTGGATATGAACCTGGCAAGGGACTTGGCATGAACCTCCAGGGAATCGCCAAACCCATCAAGCTGAAAAAACATGGTACCACTTTTGGTTTGGGATACGAGTACACCTCGAAGGAATTCAAGGACTGGTCGCCACCATGGCGCAGTCCCTACTACCCATTGGAGCATCCGATACCCCGTCTAGAGAAGAATTTTGAACCAGCCGAAGTCATTTATGGGTCAGAAGAAGAGGAAGCATTAGCAGCAATAAGGAACTTATTCTTGGAAGATGATAATATGGACTGTTGCGTCATTTTCGAGGAAGAGGGGGATGAAGGCCCTTCCATACAAGCCGTGAGCCGAGGAGCGCGCCTCAATAATTGGTCCATCAGAACCACCAAGGCCCGGAAAGCTTCGGGGTAGCAAGGATGAACAAAGCACTATGCATTATCTTTTACTTTTTCGCTAGTTGATTTCCTTTCCGTACTTTCTTTAAATTTCAAAAAGAGCTCCGATATTCAAAACAATTATGGAATTTATCAAAGTATTTCAGTTTCTTATAAATCTTGCTCTTATTATTTTCTCTATCATTTACTTACACAGCATTACTATTACTTATCTTGATGAACCGACGAAAGTGACATGCGACGAGATAACGCAACAAACGGATATAGACTCAGAAGAGGATGATATACCAGAAGAGGTCATTAAAGAGGTTGATGACTTTGAGAATAGGCCTAAATCTTACTTGGACGAAACAGAGGTTGTAAACTTGGGGGATACAGAGAATGTCAAGGAAACGCGTATCAGTGTTCACTTGTCACCGTCAGAAAAGGAAGAGTACGCGGAGTTCTTAAAAGAATATGAGGACATATTTGCCTGGACGTATGATGATATGACCGGTCTCAGTACATCTATTGTAGCTCACAAATTGCCAACAGATCCAACATGTCCGCCGGTAAAGCAGAAGCTCAGAAAGTTCAAGCCAGACATGAGTTTGAAGATCAAGGAAGAAGTCACCAAACAAGTCAAAGCCAAGGTCCTCAGGTTATTGGAATATCCAATATGGTTGGCCAACATCGTGACAGTGCCAAAGAAGGATGGGAAGGTCAGAGTCTGTGTCGACTACCGGGACCTCAACCGGGCCAGTCCGAAAGACGACTTCCCGCTACCGAACATACACATCCTGAGTGACAACTGCGCCAAGCACGAGCTGCAGTCATTTGTCGATTGTTTTGCTGGGTATCATCAGATATGGATGGACGAAGAAGACGCGGAGAAAATGGCTTTCATTACACCGTGGGGGATGTATTGTTACAAGATAATGCCGTTTGATTAAAGAATGTTGGGGCCACCTACATGAGGGCCATGACTACTATTTCCCATGACATGATACACAAAGAGATCGAGGTGTACGTAGACGATGTCATCATCAAATCCAAGAAAGCCACTGACCACATGGAAGATCTGAGGAAGTTCTTCAACAGATTGAGAAGGTACAACTTGAAACTGAATCCCGCCAAATGTGCATTCGGGGTTCCTGCCGGAAAACTGCTTGGGTTCATCGTAAGTCGACGAGGGATAGAACTAGATCCATCAAAGGTTAAGGCCATTCAAGACTTGCCATCGCCAATTAACAAGAAAGAGGTTATGAGTTTCTTGGGGAGACTCAAATACAACAGCCGGTTCATAGCTCAGTCCACTGTCATTTGTGAGCCAATCCTTAAGATGTTAAAGAAGGACGCCACCACTAAATGGACTGATGATTGTCAGAAAGCCTTCGACAGAATCAAGGAATACCTGTCAACGACGCCAGTTCTGGTTCCGCCCGAACCAGGTAGATCGCTCTTGCTCTACCTTGCAGTATTGGATGGAGCATTCAGTTGTGTTCTGGGGCAACACGACGAAACAGGGAGAAAGGAGCAAGCCATCTATTACCTCAGCAAGAAGTTCACTCCATACGAGGCTCGGTACTCTCTATTAGAACGCATATTTGGTGCTCTGACCTGGGTGGCTTAGAAGTTGACGCATTATTTCTGTGCCTATACCACTTATCTCCTATCGAAAATGGATCCGCTGAAGTATATCTTCCAGAATCCCATGCCCACGGGCAAGCTAGCCAAGTGGCAAATCCTGCTCAGTGAATTCGACATTGTTTACGTGACCTAGAAAGCAATCAAAGGACAAGCACTGGCAGATCATCTCGCTGAAAATCCCGTGGATGGAGAATACGAGCCTCTAAAGATGTATTTTCTTGACGAGGAGGTCTCTTTCATAGGAGAAGACATTGCAGAATCCTATGATGGCTCGAGAGTGTTTTTCGATGGAGCAGCAAACTTTAAAGGAGTTGGCATAGGAGCAGTTCTAGTATCAGAAACAGGTCAGCATTATCCGGTGTCCGCCAAACTCAGGTTCCCATGCACCAAAAACATGGCCGAGTACGAAGCCTGCATCTTAGGGCTCAAGCTGGCCATTGATATGAACATTCAGGAGTTACTAGTGATCGGGGATTTAGACTTGCTCATACATCAGGTACGAGAAGAATGGGCAACCAAGAACTCCAAAATACTCCCGTATTTGCATCATGTACAGGAGTTGAGGAGGAGGTTTACAAAGACAGAATTCCGGCATGTCCCCAGAGTCCAGAATGAGTTCGCCGATGCACTGGCCCCTCTATCATCCATGATTCAGCATCAAGATAAGAACTTCATTGATCCTATCCCGGTAAAAATCTAGGATCAACCCGCTTACTGTGCTCATGTCGAGGAAGAAGCAGATGGAAAACCATGGTTTCATGGCATTAAGAAGTATCTGTCGACAGGAGAATATCCAGAACTTGCAAATACTACTCAAAAGCGCACATTGCGGAGGTTATCCAATCACTTCTTTCACAGCGGAGGAATCCTGTATAGGAGGACTCCCGATTTGGGATTACTAAGATGTGTCGAAGCAAAGGAAGCATCCAGGTTGTTGGAAGAAGTTCATGCAGGGACCTGTGGTCCGCATATCAATGGTTTTGTCTTAGCCAAGAAAATACTCCGGGCTGGTTATTTCTGGATGACTATGGAGACGGACTGCATCCAGTATGTTCAGAAATTCCATCGCTGCCAGATTCATGCAGACATGATAAAGGTTCCTCCTAACGAGCTCAATGCAACAAGCTCACCATGGTCGTTCGCCGCTTGGGGGATGGATGTCATTGGACCTATCGAGCCTGCCGCATCAAACGGGCACAGGTTCATTCTAGTGGTAGTTGATTATTTCACCAAATGGGTTGAAGCAGCATCATATAAGGTGGTAACCAAGAAGGTTGTGGCAGACTTTGTCCGCGACCGCACCATTTGCCGGTTCGGCGTCCCAGAGACGATCATCACTGATAATGGTTCAAATCTTAACAGTGATCTGATGAAGGCGATGTGTGGACGTTCAAGATTAAGAACAGGAATTCTACAGCCTACAGACCTCAGATGAATGGAGCTGTAGAAGCGGCCAATAAGAACATCAAGAAAATACTAAGGAAAATGATAGGAAAACACAAGCAGTGGCACGAAAAGCTATCATTTGCTCTATTAGGATACCGTACCACAGTCCGCACATCGACAGGGGCAACTCCCTATATGTTGGTTTACGGTACCGAGGCAGTCATCCCAGTCGAGGTAGAGATTCCCTCCCTGAGGATTATACAGGAAACGGAACTTGAAGATGCAGAATGGGTAAAAAGTCGCTATGAACAGTTAGCCCTTATAGATGGAAAAAGACTGAATGCGGTTTGTCATGGTCAATTGTATCAGAACAGGATGTCCAGAGCCTTCAACAAGAGGGTCAGACCGAGACAATTCACACCGGGGCAGCTGGTGCTGAAAAAGATCTTCCCGCATCAGGGTGAGGCCAAAGGAAAGTTCTCTCCTAATTGGCAAGGCCTGTACATGGTTCATCGGGTCCTAATAGGAGGGGCCCTCATACTCGCAGAAATGGATGGTGAAGTTTGGCCAAAGCCAATTAATTTAGACGCAGTCAAACGCTATTATGTGTAATCATTATAATTTCTGTATGATGTAATTTGAACTACGCCTGACCTGATTCCCGTTTAAGAGGGGGATACGTAGGCAGCCCTATGGGTTCGGTCACAATTCAATAAAAATCTCATTTCCCCCCGATATTGGAAACTGGGGCAGAATTTTGAGGAGGACCCTCAAAATTCCGAAGTTGACTTTCAGCCATTCATCGCGCGCAGCCGTCAGAAGCACCAGCCCAGTAAACTGGGGCAGAATTTTGAGGAGGACCCTCAAAATTCCGGAGCAAAAGAGGTCGCGATATCTCGAATCGCGTCGCAGTTGTCGGTTCATCTAAAAAAATTCATTTTAAATTATGTATTTGCATCATATTTTTTACTAAATCATACATGGCTACTATCAAAATTGCTTTGTTTAGCGACGCTACCCCAATGAAAGCAAGAGCCGAGTAGGACAAGCGAGGTCCACAGAAAGATGAACTAACCTTCCCCCTCTACCAAAACTCACGATTTTTCTTTGTATGCAGGCACCCCAAAACATCAGATACGGTTACGTACTCATATTTTTCAGGAATACAACTCTCAGAATCATCGCCTATTTACAAGTGCTATCCGCACACGACATCCCCAGCAGCCACAATGGCGCGATCAATTATCAGCTATCAGCTAAGATATTTCGTTACTCTTCACCTTTATTTCTTGCATTGCATAAGGCTACCTTTCTGCCTTCCGAGACTAAGCACTGTCTCCATCCTGCATTTCCTTGCATTGCATAAGGCTACTTTTCTGCCTTCCGAGACTAAGCATTGTCTCCATCCTGCATTTCCTTGCATTGCATAAGGCTACTTCTCTGCCTTCCGAGACTAAGCACTGTCTCCATCCTGCATTTCCCTGCATTTCATAAGGCTACTTTTCTGCATTCCGAGACTAAGCACTGTCTCCATCCCGCATTTCCCTGCACTGCGTAAGGCTACCTTTCTGCCTTTCGAGGTTAAGCTCTACCTCCATCCTGCATGGCTGAAATATCGCCACCTCTTATTTACATCGGTTGAAATATCGCCAACTTTATTTAAATCCTACATGGCTGAAACATCGCCAATTTTAATTAAATCCCTCACATGGCTGAAATATCGCCAACTTCATTTAAATCGCTATATCGGCTGAAAGATCGCCAGTTTATATTTAAATCTCTGTCAGCTGAAATATCGCCATTTATATTTATGCTTTATATCGGCTGAAATATCGCCAACTTCATTTAAACCGCTATATCGGCTGAAAGATCGCCAGTTTGCATTTAAATCTCTGTCGGCTGAAATATCACCATTTATATTTATGCTTTATATCGTCTAAATATCGCCAACTTCATTTAAACTTCTATATCGGCTGAAAGATCGCCAGTTTGCATTTAAATCTTTGTCGCTGAGATATCGCCATTTATATTTAGGCTTTACATCGGCTGAAATATCGCCAAATCCTGCATTTCATGGGCTGAAATATCGCCAAATTGTCCAAGGGCGTCATTGTTCGGAGGCATCATTTTCATAGCCCGAGAATGCCATGCCATGGCCTGAGGAACCCCCCCCCCCCCCCCCCGCTTTATATTTTGCACATCATTATTCAAAGGCATCATGGTTTGGAGGCACCATTATCATAGCCCGAGAACGTCATTTCATAGTCTGCGAATCCTTTATTATACGTTTCATGGCCCAGGACGTCATGGTCTGAGGACGTCATCCTACCCGTCCAAAGATAGCATTCATGGTCCAACGGGAACTTGCATCACGTTTAAGTTTATGCACAATATGTTTGTATTGCTCATTCGCAGGTACACCAACTGCCAACGACCACTACAGCAGGAGCGGTCTCGCTTCGGTTCCCACAGCCCATCGGCCCCTGACCATCCTTCCCAACCTAAATATTGCGTCCGTCCTTCTCAGAACCTCCATCGGCATATTCTGCCGATGTATCCCGAACTACATATGACCTGATTCCTGTAAGACCAGGGATATGTAGGCAGCTCAGGAACCAGAGCTCGGTCAAAAATTTTTTTTTTTTCAAGTCGTTTCTTTCGGTCAAAATTGGCCATCATATCTTTACCCGACAACTCTTTCATCCTTTCCGGGTAAAGAGGCGCAGCTGTTGATACCCAATTTTTCCCTACATATTTTTTTATATACTCAAAATATTCTCAAAATAGTATGTATAAGCATGCCCAACAGTTTTGGTATTTTTTCCTAATTTTTAAAGCTTTTTAAAATCATTTTTATTATTTGTTTTAGCAGTACAAAATCCAATAGTTATTCCCAAAACTATCATTTTGGTGAGTAATTTATTTCCATCCTCATATTTACATCACAATAATTAAGGTGATTTTTGCATATTTTTTATAAATTTATTTGGTATTTCTAAGCTAAAATTGCATAAAATTGCAGTTATAACCTATATTGCGATTAATAGCATTTTACAATTATAAAATTGCTCCCAGTATTTTTAGATTAACATTTATATATTATTAATTAATTCAGTGCTTTTAATTTGTTTTTAAAATTATTTCAACTATTTTAATTAAATTAAAAAGGGAAAATGGGCTATTTAATATATAGCCCATCTGCATTTCAATTATAGCCACATTACAGCCCCCAATTTAAACCCAATTTCAACCGGCCCAATTCCTAAAATCAACCCAACCCCTAACCCAATTAAATTACCCGACCTGACCTACCTTTTTAAATCACAGCCGTTGATCTAAAAGATCAACAGCCCAAACACACCCTTTCCTTTTTAATTTAACAAACCCCCTAACCCTAATTCATTTTCTCCTAACCCGGCGCCCTTGAATCCCCGTCCTCTCCCATTCTCTCTACAAACCCTAGTCGCCGCCACCCAAGCTAACCCTAATCCCTGCAATTCTCGCCGGTTTCCATGGCTTCTCAGGCCATGAAACCCTCATACTCACCTCCTATCGCTCCTCTGTGCTTGGTATTCGAAGGTTTGAGGCTAGACCTCAAAGGTCTCCACCCAGAGCTCCGCCGACATGAGGTTTCCAGCCATCTTCGGCCTAGCTCCGGCATATCTTGGCCCCTAAGCCTGTTTCCAGTCTTATCCGACTTAGATCGGACGTTTTCGAAGCCTTTCTCATTCTAGGGTTTATCGGAAACCCTAGCTGTCGAGGTTTTTCCCCAATTCTCTTCAGATCTGTGTGTATTCATGCTTTACTTTGAGTTTTTAAGAGGTTTCCCCAACTTTTCATTAAAATTTTTACTTTCAAAGTCACTTCTTTCTTAGGGTTTCTGAAAAATGCTTTAATGTTTTTCCGACTTTTCTTCTCCCTTTCTTGTGTATGTTTTCCTCTGCTATGTTCTTATGTTTCCTTTTTTTTACTATGTTTTCCATATTTTGTTCTTCCTTCTACCGTGTTTCTATACTATGTTTCTATGATATATTTTCACATGTTATCTTCTACTATTTGTCTTCCACTATGACTTGATTATGCTTCACCTACTATATTTTCCTACCATGTTCATTAAGCGTTCTTACTATGCCTGCTTGAGCATATTTTCCTCTACTGTTTCTTCTACTCTCATTGTGTTTCGAATTAATTCCCTTACTCTTGTCACACCTCCTTTTGGCTACACCCGCAAGGGCATAAAGGAGTTTTTCCACTTAAAGGACAATCGGAACAGGATTTAATTAAAATACAGAGTCGCCACTTAGGAGATTAATGGTGTCCCAAGTCACCGGTTGAATCCCGAACCGAGGAAATTATGACTCTGCTAACAGTCCGCGAACCAGAAATCCGGGTAAGGAATTCTGTTAACCCGAAAGAAGGTGTTAGGCATTCCCGAGTTTCGTGGTTTTAGCACGGTCGCTCAACTGTCATATTTGGCTTATTTATTTGATTTTAATACATGTTTTAACCTATGTGCTTTTAACTCTGAACCGGCTCTTATTGTTATTATTTTAAGAGAATTGCAACGTCGTGAAAACACGTCTCGAATCGCGTCACATAAATGCACCCGCGATTTTTAACACCTTTCGACTTCGTTGAGATTTGGATTTGGGTCACATAAATGTGCACCCGTATTGAAGAAGGTAAGATTATTAAACACGCGCCTAAAGTAACTAACGCGTTATTATCATTGGTGAAGGCCGCGAAATTCGCTAAACGGCCTATCCCGGAGTCTAGGTATTTTTAGTATAACATTTATCGAGGGCCCCGCGATTTGTGCGTTTCATTCGGCGAGGCTCGTCTCGTTTTATTTAAGGATATCCTAAAGCGAACTGTATTTTCTATTGTTGTTTGTCTCTAAAGAAAAACCTAGTTAATTAANCTTCTTGCATTACTTTGAAAAGTGTTTAATTAACCCCTTTTCTTATTTACCTTGCCGTTTGAAATCAGAATCCCTTAATTAAAGGGAAACCTTGTGTGATTGATTTTCAAACTATTTTCTTACCTATTTCTGCTTCTTTTCTGCACTATAAATACATGACACAATTCTAAATAACACACACACACAATTAAGCATAATGAAATCACAACTCTATTCTAAACCTATACTCTTGTTTCTTGACTGCACTTTGGCTCTCATAAGTCTACTGTTTCTCCTTACTTGCTTCTTTGAACTGGTATGCTCTAAGATTAATTTCAGCATCTCTCTAATGTGTTTATTTACAGTCCCTGTATCCATGCCTGCCTTCAATGCTCTGCAAAGTTAATTTTAAAGTAACTAAATGCTTTGCCTGTTCTTTCTTTATTTCTTGCTGCTAGTATAAACAATTGCTCCCATACCCCCATTTCCCTATATGTGCTGAGTTAAGGTATGGCCTGGCAGCATCCCAATTGCTGTCCAGGGCTGAACCTAGCCTTCAATAAGGTCTTAACTCCCCAATTCTAAGGCTGACAGGCTAGTCAAGGGTGTGCCAGCATCCCAGTTGCTAGGCATGACCATCAGCCTGCCCTGGCTCCCCTCTAATTCCCTTTCATTTCACTTACACTTACTCCTAGTATCTAAGTTCTGCCCCCCTCCTATGAGCCTTGCCTTGGGATCTTGAGTCCCCTATGAACTTGGACATTTGAGGGCTGGCCCTTCTACACTGCACTATAATTTGATTCTGCAATGATATTTGGGGTGTAAGCATTGCCTGGAACTCTTAAAGTTCCTTGGAACTTTGACACATCCTAAATAAGAGAAAGGCTTTGAAAAATCCGATCCAGGAAGTTGGTTTATCTCATATTATTAGACTCTGAGTCCGGATTAGTCTGATTAGATGTAGATGTAATCACTGATGTAATTTTAATATTTCCTCTAACTCATTTGGTCTGTAATAAATTCTATAATAACTACTGGGGTGTATAGTGAAAAGGGATGGGATTGTATGCATGCCGAAGGGTAGAAATCATGTTTTAGGATATTTACTTTCTAATTCTGCATCTCACATAGAAATCTTGTTTATAGGATATTTACTTTCAAATTCTGCATCTCACGTAGAAATCATGCTTTAGGAGTTACTACTTTCAAACCTCTGCATCTCACATAGATACCATGCCCATAAATCGTTGCTGAAATTCTGCATATCATATAGATAATATGCCTATAGGACTTCCTGCATTTTGCATATGCACATGTCACTAGGCAAATTTGCTTATAGGATTTAAAATAACCAATTACATATAGATGACCTGCCTATAGGATCTCTGCATGACAATAAACAGCGGTAGAATCAGTAGCACCTAGAAAGCATGCCCGTAGAAGCTATCAACTAAATCTGAATCGCCCACTCGCTCTTAAGTCTAAAATCAGTGGTAATTTTTTACACTCGCAGAGCTTACAACCAACTATTCTTTTTGCAATCAGTTTATTCCTCCGTTCCTGAATTAGTAGATATCATGCCTATAGGTCCAGTTTAACACATTGGCAAATAGTTAAGTAATTAACCAACTGTCAGTTTTCGACAACTACATCTAAGCAGGACTAATTTGGACTCCCTATTTGGGAAATATGTGGTAAATCATCTTTTCCTACGTTAATATTAATTAAAGACCTAACCAATATTTGTCAGTCATGCTAAATAAGTTGCTTTTTTAAATGAGCAGGCCTATTTGAGCCCTTAATTGCTACCAGTTCCCCTTTAATTGTTTACGTGTTTTGATTGTCGCCCTAGCTTTTTAACCTTTTAAACTCTGAAAAGCCTAACTCCCTCCCCTTTTAGGATTAGTAGTCTCAAATGCCTCCGGGACTGATAGGTGGGACAGGTAATAGCATGCAGTAGGTTCCGCGCTTAATACCTTAACGGGGTGGGGAGGGTAGACCATGCGTACGATTAGCTACCAGTGTTGTGTGGATGATCCATGTGTTTTACAAACCTAGGACCCCTTTCCTTTATGTAACTTTGTTATTATCGATAAAATTTTGTCTTTGTTTCAGCCACCCAAAGACTCTTCTTTAATTTACTGCACTATTCTTGTCTTCTAAATTTTCATTTCTTTTATTTAAATTTCTGTACTTGGACGTTTTCTTAAACAAAGTGTGAGACCACTTAGATCTTAATTCCAATATGCTTGTCACGTACCTATTTGCAACCTTTGTGTATAGAATTATTTGTCTGCATTTAAAGTCACAACATAGCATGGCCGGAAACCACACTAGTGGATCTTGAGGGGTGCCTAACACCTTCCTCTCGAGATAATTTCTAGCCCTTACCCGAACTCTGGTTTTCCAATTCAAAACCCTTAATGTCGTAATGCACTTAATCATTAGGTGGCGACTCTTCAAATCCAAAAACCCAATTCCCAAACGGGAATAGAGTTGTCTTCCCAAATATCGTAAACCCGATTACGCGAGGAAAAGGGGGCGTCGACAATCAGGGCGTTAATTCTAAAAACGACCGGCTGGGTCGTCACATCCTCCCCCTCTTAAAACATTCGTTCGTCCTCGAACGAGCATAGAGACATACCTGAAGTGGTGAAAAGATGAGGATAACGGCTGCGCATATCCTGCTCAGTCTCCCAAGTCGCCTCCTCGACCGACCGGCCCTTCCACTGAACCTTCACTGATGCAATGCTCTTTGACCTCAGCTTTCGAACCTGCATGTCCAATATAGCCACTGGCTTCTCAACATAAGATAGATCGTGGTCCAGCTGGACAGAACTGAAATCCAACACGTGAGACGGATCGCCGTGATACCTTCGGAGCATCGAAACATGAAATACCAGATGAACTCCCGCCAAGCTGGGAGGTAAGGCAAGCTCGTAGGCAACCTCCGCAACACGCCGCAACACTTCAAAGGGGCCAATAAACCTTGGGCTCAACTTGCCCTCTTTCCGATTCTCATAACGCTCTTCATTGGCGAAACCCGAAGCAAGACCCGCTCTCCCACCATAAATGAAACATCACAAACCTTCCAGTCCGCATAACTCTTCTGTCTGGACTGGGCTGTGCGAAGTCTATCCTAAATCACCTTAACCTTCTCCAAAGCGTCCTCAACCAAGTCTGTGCCCAATAATCTAGACTAGCCCGGCTCGAACCAGCCCACCGGGGACCTACACCGCCTACCATAAAGAGCCTCATACGGTGCCATCAGAATGCTGGACTGATAACTGTTGCAAACTCCACAAGTAGCAAGAACTAATCCCAAGAACTTCCAAACAATATCACACACGCATGGAGCATATCCTCAAGAATCTGAATAGTGCGCTCGGACTGTTCGTCTATCTGGGTGAAATGTTGTGCTCAACTCCACCCGAGTACCTAACTCATGTTGTATGGCTCTCCAGAACCGTGATGTAAACTGAGTACCTCTATCTGAAATGATGGAAACTAGAACACCATGCAGGCGAACAATCTCTCGGATATAAATCTCAGCCAACCGCTCTGAAAAATAGGTAGTGCACACAGGAATGAAGTGCGCAGACTTGGTCAGCCTATCCACAATCACCCAAATAGCATCGAACTTTCTCAAAGTCTATGGGAGTCCCACTACGAAATCCGTGGTGATCCGCTCCCACTTCCACTCCAGAATCTCTATCTGTTGAAGCAAGCCATTCGGTCTCTGATGCTTATATTTCACCTGCTAACAATTGAGGAGTCGAGCTAAAAACCCAACTATATCTTTCTTCATCCTCCTCCACCAATAGTGCTGCCTCAAATCCTAGTACATCTTTGCGGCACCCAGATGGATGGAATACCGTGAACTATGGGCCTCCTCTAGAATCAACTTCCGAAGCCCATCAACATTGGGCACATATATCCGACCCTGCATCCTCAATACCCCATCATCACCAATGGTCACATCTCTAGCATCATCATGCAAAACCTTGTCCTTTAGGACAAGCAAATGAGGGTCATCATACTGGCGCTCTCTGATACGATCAAATAAGGAAGAACGAGAAACCACACAAGCTAGGACCGACTGAGCTCCGAAATATCCAATATCATAAACTGGCCGGCTAAGGCCTGAACATCCATCGCCATGGGTCTCTCCGCTACTGGTAGATAAGCCAAACTCCCCAAACTCTCCGCCTGGCAACTCAAAGCATCAGCCACCATATTGGCCTTCCCCGGGTGATATAAAATGGTGATATCATAATCCTTAAGCAGCTAACCACCTCCTCTATCGCAAATTAAGGTCCTTCTACTTGAACAAATGCTGCAAACTCCGATGATTAGTATAGATATCATCTCTCACATAAGCCAGGTACGCGTCACACCCCTTCTCAACCATTCGCTGAGCTTTAAGAAATAAAATAACTCTACTAGGAGTGTAATCTAAAGTACCCCTCCACTCTAATCGCAGTACAGCTGGCATAGCCAGCGTCACGATTTTGGCGTGATAATCAAGAATAGCATCATGGGGTGATAACTAGTCCATGCCCAAGATAACATCAAAATCTACCATGCTGAGCAATAATAAATTGGCTCTGGTCTCAAAACCACTAAGAGCAATCAAACACGACTGATAAACGCGGTCCACAACAAGAGAAACTCCTAAAGGAGTAGAAACAGAAATAGGGGAACTCAAAGAATCCCGAGATACGCCCAAATACGGGGCAAAGTAAGAGGACACATAGGAATAAGTGGAGCCTGGATTGAATAGAACCGATGCATCTCAGTACGGGCAGGAAGGGCATAGTATCTGGCCTGGCCTCCCCCTCTAGTGCATCCTCTACCTCCCCTACCTCCACCCCTAGCTGGCTGAGCAGGTGGGGTAGCAACTGGTGCTGTGATTATAGCCTGGGGACCCTATGGAGCACGCTGTGGATGAGAAGTCTGTGGAGGTGCATCCGTCCTAAGTCTGGGGCCATCCCTCACCATATGGCGTATGTCGCAACACTTAAAAAAAGCTCTGGGAGGGCGTGGCGGCTGTGACTAGCTCAGGCCAGGTCTGCTGAACTGACCACTGAAAGCACCCAGTGCAGGAGGCGCACTAGATACTGGAGGTGCATAATAAGACTCCTGAGGTCTAGGAGGAGCTGGAATGCCACTGGCTGCTGGAAGAGCTGAATGAACGGGGCGACTCACATAACCTCTACCATGACAGACTATATCTAGGGCACGGGCACCAGAATAATGGCCCGAATCTCGAGACCTCTTGGCCTCTCTCTCCTCCCTATCCCAAGCAAGCATGCCCTCTACTCTCCTAGAAATACTCACCACCTACTGATAGGCAATATCCATCTCTAGCTCCCGGGCCATGCTAGACCTGATGCTGGGAATGAGCACCTCAATAAACCGCGAACTCTCTCACGAACTGTAGGAACCAAGGCCGGTGCATGTCTAGCCAAATCACTGAAACGAACAGCATACTCCGAAACAATCATAGTACCCTGGCGCAAATGCTCAAACTCCACGCGCCATGCGTTCCTGAGGCTCTGAGGGACATACTCCCTCAAAAACATATCCGAGAACTGGGTCCATGTAAAGGAAGCTGCCTCAGCCGGACTATCCAACTCAAAAGTACGCCACCACTGATAGGCTGCCCCTCGAAGCTTGAAGGCAGTGAAAGAAACCCCACTCGACTCTGCTATGCCCATAGTGCGAAGGATACGGTGGCACTCCTTTAGAAATCCCTGAGCATCCTCTAATGCTAGTCCACTGAAGGTAGGAGGATAGTACTTCTTGTACCTCTCAAGTCTTCTCTGCTCCTCCTCTAAAGTAGCTGCCCTACCCTCGGGGTGGACTGGGGCTACAGGTGGTACCAGTATAACCTGGATCTGATCAACCTGAACCCGCTGCTCTGGGGTGCGGGCGGCGGGAGTCTATGCTCCTCCCTCGGCCTGAGATGTGGATGCAACAAGGGGAATCAACCTTGCATGAGCTAAAGTGTTGTACATGCTCATGAACGGTGCAAGGGTCTCCTGGAGAGCTGGAGTAGTAGTAGTAGGCGTATCAGGCGCCTGGGCTCCTGCTGGAGCTGCTGGTGGCTCCTCTGTAGCAGCTCGCACGGGTGCTCTGGTTGCACCACGTGCGCGTCCTCGGCCTCTACCCCGGCCAAGGCCTCTGACGGCTGTAGCAGGGGGAGCGGGTGCCTGGTCGTCTCCGGTAGCATATGTCCTCGCCATCTCTGAGAGAATAGGAGATAGAAGTTTAGAATTTTCGAAGTCAATAATCTCGCACGACAAGGAATCAAATGAAGTAGAATTTTCCTAACAGTTCCATAGCCTTTCAAAGATAAGTACAGACGTCTCTGTACCGATCCACAAGACTCTAATAAACCAGCTTGTGGTCACGACTCCTATGAACCTAGGGCTCTGATACCAACTTGTCACGACCCAATTCCTCCCTCATTGAACTGTCGTGATGGCACCTAGTCTCTACGACTAGGTAAGCCTAACACATTGCGGAAATAAAAATGAAAGCATGAATATTAACTATTTGCAATACAACTTTCCGTTAAGCAACTAAATGCCACAGGGCATCTACAATTAACACTTCAGAAAAAGTACCTAACAACACCCAAAACTCGGAAACTCGCAAGTCACAAGCTACTAAGATGTTCTAACTGTTCTATACATCATCTCTAAAGAAAGAAAGAGAAATGAACATAAGGGGTTAGAGAGGGACTCTGAGGATCTGCGGGCGCGGGCAGATGTACCTTGAAGTCTCCAACAGGCAGCACCGACTGCAACTAGTGATAAGGCTAGTACGATGAACCTAGATCTGCACACCAAAAATATGTGCAGAAAAGGGCATGAGTACACCACAGCGGTACCCAGTAAGTACCAAGCCTAACCTCGGTCGAGTAGTGACGAGATCAGGTCAGGGCCCTACTGGTTTATATATGTAATAAAGTAAAAAGTAAGAAAGAATGCAGTAAGATTAAATACTAACAGTCAACAAAATGAAATCACAGAAAAATACCACGACTCAGCATAAAGAGATAGCGACAGGGGATATCCCGGGATACCATCCCATAGTCCCAAACATAAATGTGCAGGGGGATCTCCCAGAATATCGTTCCGTAGTCCCAAAGTAAATATATCCAGTAAAGGGGATCTCCCGGGATACTGTCCGGTAGTCCTAAATATAAATGTGCTAGGGGATCTGCCGGAATACCGTTCTGTAGTCCCAAAGTAAACATACCGCTCAATCAATATAAATAACAGTTTCAACAAGAAATGCTACAGTTTAAATTAAATTCATATCAAAGAAAATAGGCAATCCTTACTCTAAACATGCTGCACAGAGTCCAAGTAGGCAGTTAGGGCAATTAAGATAGTTAAGGCACGTAACCATGCTTTCCTAAGCTAAACAGGATGTCTACATATACTAGTATAGCTCAATTAAAGAAAAACGTAGATATTTACTTAATAAAAATGGGATTTTCAACAATTAGCACCTGTACGCACTCGTCACCTCACGTAGACGGCATTCATAAAATAACAGTACCAAATCCTAAGGGGAGTCCCCCCAACACAAGGTTAGGCAAGCCACTTACCTCGAACCAACATCAAAATCAATCCACAATCACGCTCTTTCCACGAGTATCCTACTCCGAGTGGCCCAAATCTAATCAGATCAATTACATATCATAAATAAAGCTACAAGCAACTAATTTAGCTAATGAATTCAAAGATAAGGCAAGAAAATAGAAAAATGCCCAAAAATCCTCCCCGGGCCCATGTCTTGGAATCAGGTAAAATTCACAAATTATGAACACCAGTCACTCACGAGTTCACTCGTACAAAAATCATCCAAATCCGACGTCTAATTCCCATTCAAAACTCATATTTTCAATTGGGGATCTTTTTCCCCCATTTGCAAACTTCCACCCTCAAATTCCTTAATTAGATGAGGAATACAACAATAGATTAATGTAATATGATCAAAATAGAGTTAGAATTAGTTACCCAATAGTTCTCCCTCAAAATCCCTCGAGAAATCGCCTCCCACCGAGCTCCTAATCAAATTTCGTGTTATGAATTTTCAAACCCTCGAAATCCTCTTTTCTGCCCAGTGATTTCCACTTCTGCACTCCCAGGACCGCACCTGCGGTCCCGCTTCTATGGCTAGAGCTCCGCATCTATGGAATTTCATTAATTCCCCAACTCCTCACTTGCGCTCATTTCTTCGCAGATGCGGCTCCGCTTCAGCTGCTCTTGAGTCGCATCTGCCACCACTGACCCTCTTTCCTCAACCCGCACCTGTGACCCTTCCTCGCTTCTGTGGGGCCGCACTTGCGGGCTTCCCACCGCAGGTGCGAAAACACCATAACCAACAAACTTCAGATTTTGCTCAAGTCCAAATTTCCATCCGTTAAGCACCCGAAACTCAACCGAGGCCCCCGACCTCAACCAAACATACCAACAAATCCTAAAATATCATACGAACTTATTCGAGCCCTCAAATCACATCAAACAATGCACAAACCACGAATCACCCTCCAATCCAAAATTACTTAACTTAAAATCTCAAAATTCTACAACCGATGCCAAAACCAACTAAACCATGTCTTATTGAGCCCAAGTTTTGCACACAAGTTATATTCAAAACTACGTACCTACTCCAACTTTCCGAATTGGATTCCGACCCCGATATCAAAAATTCCACTATCGGTCCGAAACACCGAAAATTCAACTTTCGTATTTCAAGCCTAAATGAGCTACCGACCTCAAAAACACAATTCGGACGCGCCCCTAAATATGAAATCCGAGATGGGCACCCGATACCTTACTCAACTGAGCACCAACATAAATTATCTTTTCATGTCATACTATCATAGATAACTGAGCGGGAAGGCGGCCATGAGATAAGTAGAATACAACATGTGATACCAACTTATATATAAGAAATACGGGCCTATAAGATCAAAATAACCACTCGTATACTGAACATAGGCCGACAAGGCCATACAATCTTTTACGTACATGACATCTGTCTACAAGCCTCTAAGAATATATAGTTTTCATAAAGAACAATACACGTCTAAATCATACCAACCAAATAAGCAACTCCGAAGCAAATGGAGTGCACCAACACCTTTCGCTGAGCTGATAGCCTACTTTGAGGGCTCTTGACCTGTCTATCGGGACTTGCGGGCATGAAACGCAACGTCCCCAGGTAAAAGAAACGTCAATACGAATAATGTGAGTATGTAAGGCATATAAATAAGTACATAACAGATATGGAAGAAATATGGAGTAGATGACTCAGCCTGTAAGTCTGGATAATTCTATAATTCATGAAATAATTATAGTGTCATGCATATGCGTATGAATGTCATGTCGTGCATAGGTACATGATTCATAACACCATCAGCCTCTGAGGGCATCCCATCATATCATCTCGGCCACTGTGGGCAAAATCATCAACGTATACCAGCTGATCAGGTGGTGGTGCGTATATAANATATATATATATATATATATATATATATATATATATATATATATATATATATATATATATATATATATATATATATATATATATATATATAACGCCATCTGGTCGTGGGTCAATGTGCATGTATAAATGCATGGAACGCATATGAGATACGTTAATAAAATCTCTCGGTACGTCATAAGACCATTATCCCTCTGATTAATACCATGAATTAAACTTTACCAACTTACGTATTTTTGAGACCCGTGAACAGATGATAGAATAATATGACACATGGGGAATCAAGAACATAAGCATCTCTAGTATTTCTATGAATAGAGTCATTTATAGAAGTTGTACATTTGCTCATTTCGATCGTGTCGTATAGATCATGCCAAAAAAACGGGATAGCCTTAACATACCTGAAGTAGGAAAAATCCGTATGATGTTCTTGGAAAAGGTTACACCGTACTCCTTTAGAATTTTGCAAAATTTTACGTTACTAAGTTTCTAATAATTCTTTTTGGAATCGATTTGGTCGCAAGAATTTTGTTCGAAAACTTCGTAGGAAATAACGTTCTGGTTTGTACAAACTTGTAGGAATTTGGTTAGAATTTTCGTTGGTAAGGAGCCAAGTCTCTCATCTGATAGTAGTCCTCGTATTCAAAATGAAAGGAATGGAAGGTTTTGTACCTTACTTATAAGTCTTGGTATTTTAATTATGAGAAAATGAGGTGTCTTGACACATTACTTGCCAACTAATCAAAACTAGCTAATAGTCATGTTCTTAAGAAAGGGCTTGCTGCCACGTTTAGGGGGTGGGGTGACTTTTGATCTTTATCCAATAATTAATTAATATAATTAGGTAATATCCCGCTACCCGATAATTAATCAATTACCCGCATAATTAAGAATTGTCTCAAATTACTTAAAATTTTACTTATTTTTAATACGCTTTATACATCCTACTATCATGGTCATATGGTACTAGTCCATAAATATCGGGTATTAATGCTTGGCCCGAATTTTATCCCAACCTGCCGAACTTGGATGAAAATTTACTGTCTTTGAGTTGCTTCCCCTTTAACCTTCACGAATTTACTCACCACTTGTTTGAAATAGCATAATTCTTATAATCTCCAAATAATCTTTTCCTTGGACTGATGTCAATTACCTTACGACAAATTCAACATACAATACTACAGGGTGCAACATCATCGTAATTTAATACTGCAAAGCGTAACATCATCATAATACAATACTGTGGGACGTAATATCGACGTAATATTGCGGGGCGTAACATCATTCCCCCTTTGGAACATTCGTCCTCGAATGTTGATTGATGCTCTTATCATTTTCATAACTTATAGCTCTTGTGAATACCTCAATACTCTCCTTGCCATTTAGGCAGTTGTTCTGTAACAAATCCAAAGGCCAGGGCATTCCTCCCTTTAGGCCTTTTTCACACGCCATGACTTGTGATCGAATTCCTTTCAATCTTGTAACTGTTGCTACCTTTTATCATGCAGCCTCCACGATACTTGCCTTGTAAGTGTGCCTATGCGACTCTTCTCTCCTTTTTCCTCCAGCTTTTAGCCAATCTCTAGTCCTTACTTTGTAAATATATACAAGGTTTAATAGGATGCCTCTCTAGGCATCTATAGGTGTACTGAAGTTCTTCACTCAGTACTTTGTAGAACTTGCGAATATGGCTATCTTATTTCATAGACCTGATTATCCATCCGTATGACTTTACTGCCTCTACGTAGGTCATACTATATCATAATTCTTACTTCGATTTATCGTTACTGAGGTCTGCAACCAACTCCATGTTACTCTCGTTCCTTATCCTTAAGACTGATAGTCTAATCTCATCTGATACTGTTAGACTTTTATCCATCTATTGTTGATTCACCTTAATGTTGATTCATCATCTACCACTGATAACTTGATCATTTATGTAACACCGCCGCTAGGGCTTGCGTCTCATCGGGGACATCAGGAGTAATTAGGTTGATCCTAGGGGTGATACTATACTTCCATAACCGCACTTTGTAGCATCCCAATGTGACTCGCCTTATATGGGTATTTTTAGCCCCTTACAATTCATGCAATCCTCTTCAAGTCATTACTCAATCAAAGGCCCAAACTTTATCCTTTATCTATCACAATTACGCCCTTATTCCACAAGCAGGGCAGCATTCCATCTCTTCTAAATGCTACTAGTCTTACACTCATTTGAGTTCATTCTGGCTATACTGAGCCTTCTATAACTTAAAGAATCCATCATCTCTCTTATTTTCATGAGCTTAATCCCAAGAACTTATCCATTCTTGTCACCTTTTCACTTACCTTTTCTTATGCTTACTCCTGTCTTCCTAAAACCTTGTCGCTCTACCATACTTTAGCTTGCGACCTACACATATCTATTCATACTTGTTTGCAACCTTCCTTCAACTTGCTTGCACCATAGATTTCCTTATGTTATTCTGGAACATCAAGCGAGACATTACATTGTCTTGAACTCTTCTTTACGCTTGTAATTTAGACCTCTCGATACCTAGAACCCATAGGCTGGAAAATAAGACACGCCCCTATCATTCTTGGATACTGAATCCCAGTACTTCTAGCCTTTTGTCTGAAGTATGGACAATTCACAACCTTCTGCATTTGAGTATCTCGTACGCTGTTCACCTTTACCTTACTTACCTTTAAAATATTACATTACATCTTCTATCTCATTCGTCACCTCCCTTCCACATAGGTATGATAACTTGAAGCTCTATTATAATACTCGCACCTCCTTACACGATCTGGTGAGAGCTTCATACTGACTTCTTATGAGGTTGGTACCCTTCTAACTGCTTTATCGTGGAGTCATTATAGAATATGATTGTTGTACTCTCTTCTACCTCTAATATTAAGAGTAATCCTGAAATGTTCTTAATACGATTTCTATAATTGTTTGGGCCAATAATCAGACTCATGATTCACTTGGTTGATGTAACTCTTTAGTTTCCTCTTCCTTCTTATCAACCTTTATGTAGGCTTAAGCTATCTTTTGATCTGTGGCACATAGAATTTAGTTATTACTATAACCTTTCATAGATGCTATGGAAAACCATGATACAATCTTGTAATGATTCAATCATTTGTCTATGACCTGGACCCAATTCCTTATTTTAACTCATACCGGAGTCTTTTACGGCTGATCATTAATCAAATAATTCCTTCCGTTCCGTTTCAACTTTCTACAAATGTAAGCAATTGCTTTTCCTGGTCTTTTTGCCCCCTTGTTGCGTGCATACTTAGCTTATCTGAGTTTTCACGCGTGCCGAAATTTTTGTGCAACTCATATGGTCTCGAATATTATTTTTGGTTTTACTCCCCGCTCATTAGCCATGGTAGGTGCCACTTTCTTTTGGAGTGCATACAATTTTGTAGTGAGACTGTTGTTACACATCCATTTCCTCCTTAGGTTACTAAGCTTAGTTTGAAGCCTTCTTCCTTACTTCCTTAACTAGTCTTTCATTGTAGTATTTAGGGAGGATCCTCTGACTCTTGTAAAGCGGTGAGCTCATTACATTGTATACTCAACGGACCTTTTGATGTCCTTCCATGCCTATAATTATCCGTACTTACTTACTTGCACCCCCTTGTGCTTGTAGGGTTGCTTCTGAACTTGATATTTTGACTGACTTCCCAGTGGCACTCTCTTTTATCTCCGTAACACTCATATGGTACCTTTAACTACCCCAACTCCTATCTAAATATTTCTCAATGATCACGATGTCATAACTGCGAGGCTGAATTCACTATATTGGGTTTTACTACATTTATCGTGCACGATCTGCTGACTCGTCTTTAATCTGCTGTTTAGCCATAACTAGGCTCTTCCCGAACCAATTACTAACTACTCGTTGGCCCATTCTCATATCAATGTTTCTTGTAATCTTTCTTGGGTTATTTCCTTTGTCTTAACTTACGTCTCGCACTGGCTCCATATTTATTAATAACAGCTCGGGCAGGAACCTTTACTTCATCTCCTTGACGTTGTTCTTGCACAATATTCCAGAATCGTAGCGTATCTGTAGGATTTTTGATAAGTTCCATCTCATTCCTTTTTCATTTTTATCGCATTCTTCCTTTACCATTCCATAGTCACTAGAACCACTTAATTCCGATTTAATGCCACATCACTCCATATTCCCCCCTTTAGGGGAGTACTAAGAGCTGAAGCCACGAGGATCTACCTATAGATGTTTTACCTGTTCATTTTTGGCATCGTTTCACAACATTAATGATCCTTACTTGCCTTGCGGCAATCCTTCTAGCAGTCGCATTGGAGTCACGAGCTTATTTCTCGAAATGAGGATATGACTTTATGGCCTATATTCTTTTGTTGTCTCAAGGTCTGTCACCTCTCATCTCTTTTTTTTTTCTTCATTTGACTATAGATTATGTAACACTCTACCGTTGTCACCCATGTATCACATATCACTCATAATTCTTCCTTATCTCTCTTCACATTACTCTGCTAATATTTCTGCCTATCCCTTTCTTGTGAAAACTTCAACAAGACATTCTTTCCCTCTTAGCTCTCCTTGCTTAATTCATCGGCTCTTCGGGTTGCTCAACGTCCTTGGTCTACTAGGGACGAGAGTCACACTAAGGTAATATTTATCCTTTCCAAGCATTTCAGTGCCTATCTTCGGAATTTTTTATGATCGTGCTAGTATTCACATCTAATTGTAATATTCTAGATTGCATCACTTGGATGTCTTACAAGGAGATCTATTAGCACATCTGTAATATCCTTTGGAAATGTCAACTAATACAAATAATCCATTTACCATTTTGGGTTACTCTAACCCCAACCGGATTCTGATGTTCCGTCCTTTCTTAAACTACACCTGATAACCCCCATAGGGCATAACGGAGATGGGTGCGGCCAATTGTACATACCTCTGTTATTAATGAAGGTAACTCAAAATGCTTATATTTCTCTTCCTGTATTGTTGGTAATGTTCATCTCTACTTATTAGGTACCTCGTACCCTTCTTCACCTTTCTTCTTCTATTTGTTGAAACTTGTGTCTACCTTCCGATTCTCTTATTCCTTACCGTAAGAGTGGATAGACATTTTTGCCTTGGTGATCCTTATCAAGAAGCTTGCACGTCTTAGTGTCCTCATGTTCTGTTGGAGACCTTACATTCATCATAAGCATGATGCAAAATCGAGTTCCTCTGACTCAATTCTTCCACAACCACATTCAATCCCTTACAAAACTTCTATCTAGTTGTAGTCATCATCGTATTATGAATAAGATAGAATTTATGAAATTGAGTTCTTACAACCGAGCTCTACCACACGATCTAGAGTAAGAAGAAAGAGTGACAGTCCTAAATGCCCTATAGCCTCCTGCTTATAAGTGTGGTGCACGACACACCCATAAACAAGACTCTACTAGACATGGCTTGTAGACTCCCTAGGACAGAACTACTCTGATACCACTTTTGTCACAACCCAAATCGATGGGCCGAGACAGGCACTCGGTACCTTACTCAACCGAGCACCAACATAATGTATCTTTTCATGTCATACTATCATAGATAACTTAGCCGGAAGGCGGCCGTGAGATAAGTAGAATACAACATGTGATACCAACTTATACATAAGACATACGGGCCTATAAGATCAAAATAACCACTCGTATACTGAACATAGGCCGACAAGGCCATACAATCTTTTACGTACATGACATCTGTCTACAAGCCTTTAAGAATACATAGTTTTCAGAAAGAACAATACACGTCTAAATCATACCAACCAAACAAGCAACTCCGAAGCAAATGGAGTGCACCAACACCTTCCGCTGAGCTAATAGCCTACTTGGAGGGCTCTCGACCTGTCTATCGGGACTTGCGGGAATGAAACGCTGCATCCCCAGGCAAAAGGGACGTCAGTATGAATAATGTACCGAGTATGTATGGCACATAAATAAGTACATAACAGACATGGAAGAAATATGGAGTAGGTGACTCATCCTGTAAGTTTGGATAATTCTGTAATTCATGAAATAATTATAGTGTCATGCATATGCGTATGAATGTCATGTCGTGCATAGGTACATGTTTCACAACATCATCAGCCTCTGAGGGCATCCCGTCATATCATCTCGGCCACTGTGGGCGAAATCATCAATGTATACCAGCTGATCAGGTTGTGGTGTGTATATAACGCCATAACCTTTTCCATATCCCATATATATATATATATATATATATATATATATATATATATATATATATATATATATATATATATATATATACATACATACACGCGTATATAATGTCATCTGGTCATGGGTCAATGTGCATGTATAAATGCACGAAATGCATACGAGATACGTTAATAAAATCTCTCGGTACGTCATAAGACCATTATGCCTCTAATTAATACCATGAATTAAACTTTACCAACTTATGTATTTTTGAGACCCATGAACAGGTGATAGAATAATACGACATATGGGGAATCAAGAACATAAGCATCTCTAGTATTTTTATGAATAGAGTCATTTATAGAAGTTGTACATTTGCTCGTTTGGTTCGTGTCACATAGATCATGTCAAAAAGAAAGAAGGGATAGCCTTAACATACCTAGAGTAGGGAAAATCCGTATGATGTTCTTGGAAAAGATTGCACCGTACTCCTTTAGAATCGCAAAATTTTAAGTTGCTAAGTTTCTAATAATTCTTGTTGGAATCGATTTTGTCGCAAGAATTTTGTTCGAAAACTTCGTAGGAAATAACGTTCTGGTTTGTACAAACTTTTAGGACTTTGGTTAGAATTTTGGTTGGTAAGGAGCCAAGTCTCTCATATGAAAGTAGTCCTTGTATTCAAAATGATAGGAATGAAAGGTTTTGTACATTACTTACAAGTCTTTGTATTTTAACTATGAGAAAATGAGGTGTCTTGACACATTACTTGCCAACTAATCAAAACTAGCTAATAGTCCTGTTCTTAAGAAAGGGCTTGCTGCCACGTTTTGGGGGTGGGGGAATTTTGATCTTTATCCAATAATTAATTAATTTAATTAGGTAATATCCCCTTACCCGGTAATTAACCAATTACCCGTACAATTAGGAGTTGTCTCAAATTACTTAAAATTCTACTTATTTTTAATACACTTTATACATCCCACTATCATGGTCATATGGTACCTTGCATGGTACTAGTTCATAAATATCGGGTATTAATGCTTGGCCCGAATTTTATGCCAACATGACAAACTTGGACGAAAATTCATTTTCTTTGACTTGCTTCCCCTTTCACCTTCACGAATTTACTCACCACTTGTTTGAAATAGATTAATTCTTATAATCTCTAAATAATCTTTTCCTCGGACTGATGTCAATTACCTTACGACAGATTCAACATACAATACTACAGGGTGAAACATCATCGTAATTTAATACTGCAAAGCGTAACATCATCATAATATAATACTGTGGGACATAATATCGACCTAACATTGCGGGGCGTAACAATATTGATATCTTTGCTTGAGTGAATGTGAGGCTAAAGCATGACGGGTGATGACCTGCAATTGCATTTATATTATCTTGTGAGGAAGAGAGTAAAACCACGAAGGTTGATGCCGTGCAATTTCTTGACATTATCTTTAACATGTGAGGGTTAGAGTAAAAGCACGAAGGGTGATGTCGTGCACATGCTTTATGTATATCATATGGTGAGGATGAGAGTAAAAGCACGAACGGTGATGTCATGCAATGTTGATTTTATTTCTTTTACCGGATACTTGAATTGTGAATTTAACTTGGCAGTTTCGTTGCTTATTCAGAAAGACGTACTCAGGTGATTCTTTGATTATTGTTTCGATTGTTGACCCTTTTATATGTTCCTACCCCGCTATTACTTTGATGCTTTATTTGTTATTTTCGCTTCTTCATATCTATATCTTCACAGATTTTTAGTAGGTGTCTTGTCTTAGCCTCGTAACTGCCTCGTCAGGGTTAGGCTCGATACTTACTGAGTACATTGGGTCGGTTGTACTCATACTACACTTTGCACTTCTTGTGTATATTTTGACATTGGTCCCAATGGAGTTTCGAAGGGTACTTAATGGATACTAGACAGTGATTCGAGGTAGAGCTGCATCCCCTTTGCAGGCCATAGAGTCACTTTCCTATTTCTTGTACTATTTCCATTTTATTTCAGACATTGATGTATCTCTTTCAGACCTTGTGTTTGGCTTGATCTATATGCTCATGTACTTGTGACACCAAATCTTGGGTTGGTTTATGTAATATTAATGATCAATTATTAATAATCCCTTTTGGCACCGCCAACGACCTATTTGCTAGTTGTAATATGATCGTAGTAGGTTGCCCAGGCTCTCCCAATTTGAGTTGCTTGTAAGCAAATAAAGGAATTAAAATATTACTTGCTCCTAAATCACATAAGGCTCTACCAATCTTAGATTTTTAATTGGCAAATAGGATTGTAAAACATCCAGATTGCTTTAAATCGTACAAAGATTTTTGTAATTTGATCGAGTACATTTCTCGAGACTTTGAATTATATGCTTCAAGAATTTTAAATCCTTCAGGGATCTTCATATAAATTTGATCAAATGTGTCGTATAAGTTATGACATGCATTTAAATGGAATGACATCTTCAGGTGTCTGGACTATAGGTCCAATCCTCACAATCGTTTACAATATTTTGCCCTATATTGGATCAAATATATCGTCAAAGATCATTTTGTATCGGTTCGCAAGCGACATAACTTGTTGAAATCTCATCACTTTCTTTATTTTCAGGTACTTGAACTTCTTCTGGAATTTCATAAAATGTTATGTTGTAGGCTCGTTTAGAGCTCATTTCCTCGTTATGATCATTTTTGATTATTTACTCCTATTATTTTCCGAGATTGTCACGTTTGGAACCGATCGGTCTACTATGCTTCATGCATGCAGTAAACTCTATCCTTTTGGGACTTTAATTTTAATATGAGAATTTGCAATTGAAATATGATAATGAATTTTGGATCAACAAATGCTTCTGGCATTTGACTTGAATTATCTTTTGAATGAGGATCACATTAATGATAATTCGATTCATATAGCTTTCAGCTGCTTATTCCATCCCCCAAATGTTAGAAAAACTAACATATATCCCCAATCTTCTTTTGGAAACCTATCTTTCTGCATTGTGGTAGAGAAATTAATCATATACCACACGTCAAAAGTTATTACATAGTAAAAATATTTGGTTTCTGATCCTAAATCAATTACGAGGGGAGGACTTATCATATATTGCTGGTCTAATGCATACAAGTGTTGTTGAATGCAATTTAGAAAATCTTAGACCAACACATGAAGTTTTATTCTCATAAGCAATAGTATAGTCATTAATAGGAGGTATTCAATGCTAAGCTTGCTTGGATATAAACCAACATTATCAAGATGAACTATCTTGATTTTATAATCTGAAAATTATGCTCTTAATCGAGAAAAGCAATTTCAATGCCGTTGACAATAATCACACATGTAACCACCCCATATATGCATCTATAAGTGGTTCACATGATAGGTATTCACCTTTTATATATTTCAGAATCAGGGGTCTTAGTCCTAACTTTAGCCGGTATAATCAATTTATTATGAGAACAAGCAACACAAGAGAATTTTTGAAGAATATTCTAGTTCTTCAATATATGCTTATCAGAATTCTCAATTAGCTCATAATATTTAAACCAGATGCCAAATAAAAACTTCCATTTTATCATGGCATGTGCTATCTTTTAGTAAACTTCTAGTTTACTATTGCATAAACTTTTGTATCAGTGAACTTCTGATTTACTCTGGCTACTTTTATCGGTAATTTTCTGATGTACTATATCTACTTTGCCTCAGTAAAAACTTCTGCTTTATTGTGACTGCTTTTGTATTAGTAAACTTCTAGTTTACTGTGATACGTGATGTAGTACAAATTGAAGAATAAGGTGGGTAACTTCTCACATACATATTTACCCCCTATGATTGTGGAAACATGTAAATTTACAATCTTTCAATCATTTGTAGTCTCATTAAGATCGTCATTTGTATTAATAACCTTCGGGTTTATTATAACATATGTTTTGACCGTAATAACAAATAAGCTATTCGAGAGCCTTCAATCTATTGTCTGTAATCAAATATTGTTCAGACACTACTTGTGTCATGTGTCTTCTAGACAAACGGTTAGCTCTTCAGGAGCTTTTGATAAATTTTGTACTACAAAATACTGCTTAGACACTTCTGGTGTCATCAGAGAAAATCATAATCAAATAAACAATATAAAGACAATTCTAAATTTATTAATGACAAAAATTAAGAATTTTAATTTCTGCTACTAATTCTGTGACAAATATCTTCTTCAAGGAGAAATACCATTAACATCTAATATTTTGTATCAATGCGGCAACCACATAGTCATTGCATCCTTTAAAGAAAGAGATACGAGTTGTTATTTCCTTCGGGGAACTAATACTAACCATAATATATTAATGTCGTCGTAGTAGAAAGCATTCTACAAGAATTCCTTTTCCTTAGAATGATAATTATATCCAAGATGTTTTACGTACAACAGGTACGTGCGGCAATGATCTTTATGCCACAAAAATAATATTTATATCCTTTGTTATTGTACCTCTTCAGGAGGTGAGTTGTGGTATTTCTTTATTCACTCTAGGGAATGAAAATGTACTTCAAAAATGACTTTGAATAGCTCATTATTTTGTTTAAGAACAGAAAGACACAGTTTCATAATATTGTCTTGCTTCAGGAGAAAATTTCAATTGTTTTACTACTTTCGGAGTAAATTTAAAATACGAAATATTGAGTATATATTTTCTCAACCATATTACCTCTTCAGGAGGTGAATCGTAATATATTTACCTCAAGAGCGCGTTCATATTTACAAGCTTTATCAATATTGTCACATTCACTTCAGGGAATAGATTAATATTATCAAAAGTTCTCTTCCTTCAGGAGATGGAACATAATTATCCGAACGTGCAATAACCACATTAAATTGTGATGGCGTCTGACCTCTTTAAATATATTTTCTACTTTAGAAGTAAAGCGAGGTATGTATGTAATATAGAGAAATTTTCTCTAACTTATCTTCATTGTAACCATATCACTTCTGGTAGTCATAGGCATATACCACTTCTGGTGGCTAACAAAATTTAGTTACAATGAGATATACGAAACATAACCACTTCTGGTGATTGTATATTTCTTGCAAACTTTATTGAAGTTTCAGTGAATCTAACAATGTTATCCACTTTGTTATCCTTTATTAAGATAATTAGGATGAAAATAAAAAAAAACCAAAATAGTTAGTGTATACGTAGCACATAACCAAACAAGTGATGATAAAGATATTAAACCAAATATAAAAAAAGGCTCAAATTACTTTTACACAAACTTGGCCACTCCATACGTAAGTGATATCTACATCATTACTGTCAAGAAGAAAAAATCACCACCTCAAGGATATAATCTGCCTTATGATGCTTAGAACGAACAAGATCTAACCACAGACGTAAGAGTGTCGCCTTACATCAGAGATGAACACTGAAATATAAATTAAATTCAAAGTAAGTGCTCAAAATGGCAGAGTCTCGTGCTGATAATGTGTTATAATACAAAGATTATAAAGTAAATAAACCAAAGACAAGTGCAGAGATAGATTGATATATTATTCAACTTCAAATTGATGTACATAATAAACCGAAACCTCCTCTATTTATAGAAGAAAGGAAGTAGTTGCGAGGCTTTTCTTGAGTTGCTTGTAAGATGTCTGCATGAACTCCTCGCAACCTGCTTGATTAATAAGAAGTTGTTGCAAGTCATTTCATTTAGTTGCTTGAAACCTGCCTGCATCAATTGCTTGTAAATAAATTTCAATGGAGTACTGTTACGACCCAAAACCAAACCATCGTGATGGCGCCTATCGTGGAACTAGGCAAGCCAACTACTCAACCAATTCAACAAAATAAGAGCTTTGAAAAATGCGGAAGCAGTTAATATTTAATAAAAACCTTTTAAAGACAGAACAAAATTCGCAACTAAATACAAATCACGCCCAAAATCGGGGTGTCACCGAGTGCATGAGCATCTACAATAGAAGATAGTCTAATACAATGTCTAATGAGTAAAACTGAAATATAAGTAAAGATAATGAAGGAGAGTCAAGGACTGCGAACGCCATGCAACTACCTCGAATAGTCTCTAAAGATCTCGACTCCACACTCAGCAATCGCCGTGGCTAGAAGCACTTAGATCTGCACATGAGGTGCAGGGTGTAGCGTGAGTACAACCAACTCAATAAGCAACAAATCCACCCTTTGGACTGAAAGTAGTGACGAACTTAACTGGTACAGTTCAAAATAGAAATAACAGTGCAGAAATGTAGCCATGCTTTCAAATTCAACGCTTAAACTCAATACAATAAGATAGATCAAATCTGAATATTATGAAGAATATAACTCCTCTACTTCTCATGCCAATGCACATACTGTATGTGGTGCACCATGCTGACAGCCTCATGTGCTCACACTCTCAAATGTTTAATCACTCATGTATACGGCCAAAATCGGAGTGTCCGACTTTGAGGTTGTTGTGGCACTCCACGCCCGACCTCGAGGAGCTAGGAGTGGGACTTGAGGGCAGATCCCAAATTGCTCCCCTCGAGGGGGCACATCGAAGCTGAATCTCGGAGAAACACGAGTCGGCGATCATCATGGAAAGGCGAGAAACCCCCGAGGGCACATGATGAGGACTAACAGAGTCTGCAAGAATAGTACCAATCCGTACTAAGCCATTATACAACTGTACTAGTAGCATTTATTCGTCATTTATTAGACATGTACTATGTTAGGGTTCACCCCTCCTATATAAAGGGGACTTTTGTCATTTTGTAAGGGGGATTCGGATTATTACACAACATATTGAATACAATACACCATTCTCTGCTCTCTTTGCTAACACCATTGTTCTTTACATTTATTGCTTATTCTTTCATTGTTCATTATTGTTCTTCATTTATTGCTCATTATTAGCCATAAAGAACCATCTTTAAGGCCCTCATTATCATTAACTCTTCATCGATCGTTCGTAGCTATTAGCCCGTCTAGACCTCGAGGCCCAGCCTTGTGACCTTATTGGTTTGCATTTCTTATTTTCTTTACTCAAACTTAGCATCTAATGCCTAACAACTAGTGTTAAGATAAATCACGTATTTTTAGAACCACAAAATCAAATATAATTGTAGTTACCATTTTCAAGGTAAACAACTCAATAGTGTATATGGCCAATCCGGCCCAGGGAAGATCTATCCCGGAATATATGCATCAATTGACAATCGGTCGCTCAGTACTTGGTAGGGCCAATCCAGCCTGTGGGGAAGATCCATCACCGGGTATATACGGTTCGGACAAGATCTATGTCCAGGGAAGATCCATCCCTCAATGTAATCAACTGCACCCACTGGGGATGTGTGCAGACTCCGAAGGGGCTCCTTCAGCCCAAGCACTATCATAAATTAGTATAACCGATGCAGCGTGCAGCCCGACCCCATAAATGTCACTCATAATCAAGCCCTCGGCCTCACTCAGTCATCATTCTCTCTAGTCTTTCTCACGGGCTCACAATGTCATGAAACTAGCCCGAACATGATGATATGGTGTATCAATAAATAACAATAGAGACTGAGATATGAATATATGAAATGAATGAATATTACTGAGTACGAAATATCAATGAAAACAGTAAGTCAACAGCAAGAAACAACCACTACGGGTTCCAACAGTACCAGCATATAGCCTAAACATGATCTCTAGCATGATTGACAGCTCAATTACATTATCACATGATGAAAACACGGATATAACCGAGATAGATCCACTATACAGTTCCATGGAATCGACCAGGTCACAATTTCCACGGCGCACGCCCGTCACTTGGCATGTGCATCACCTCAACACCAATCACATAACACATAATTCGGGGTTTCGAGCCCTCACAACCAAGTTTAGAAATATTACTTAACTCAATCCGAGCAAAACCCTACTCCAACACATCTTTGCCTTGGAAATCGGCCTACAAATGTCCATAATCTAGCCACAAGAAGTACAATACAATAAATATGGGCTAAAGGAATAGATTCCATAAGAAATTACGAAGTTATAACTAAAACATCTGAAATAGGCTCCAAGCCGGCCCAGGGCCCACGTTTCAAAAATCTGACAAAAGTCACAAAACCAGAAAGCCCATTCAACCACGAGTCTAACCATACCAAATTTACTCAAATCCGATATCAAAATCCCATTCAAAGCCTCAAAAATCTAGCCTAAGAACTCTTCTTCGTTTTCCCCAATTTTTCACCCCAAATCACAAATTTAATAGTAGAATCAAAGGCATAATCATGGAAATTAACCAAGACAAATTAGGAATCACTTACCCCATACACCCACATGAAAATCCCTCCAAAAGTCGCCTTCTATCGAGCTCCCAAATCAGTTTTGTGTTATGAACTCAAAACCCTCATTTTTGAAACTTATATTCTGCCCAGGTAAGTCTTCATCGCGATCGCGGAATACACCTCGCGATCGTGAATCACAACTATACTGCTCCACCAATTAACCTTACGCGAATGTAGAATACTCCACGCGAACGCGATGCACTGACTCTCTGACTTACGCGATCGTGTCACGACCCAATTTCCAAACCCGGTCGTGATGACGCCTCTCGTGAAGACAAGGCCAACCAACTAACCCAATTCGTCTCTTTAACAATTATTAAACATAGATGAATGGATAAATACGACTAAATGGCATTGATAACAGATACTTTACAACCCTACACAGCCCGACCGGGGTGTCACAAGTCACGAGCATCTAAAAAAATCTGAACACACCTACAAGGTCGATAATATACAAAATAAAATTTAGAATCAAAAGACGAAGTCCGGTGCCGCGAACGCAGGCGGTCACCTTGCTCGGCTACGATAGCAAATCCTCAACCAGCTCAAGCCGCTACCGGGTAACCAATACCTGCATCTGCACGCGAGGTGCTGGGAGTATAGTGAGTACTCCAACTCAGTGAGTAATAGAAGTAAATAATAACTGAGCGGGAAGAAATCACGTAAAGCAACCAACGGGCTGTATAGAAGCCGGGTACAATTTTCCGAGAAAAACAGTGAAATCTGTGAAATCTTTAGAAATGTTTCGGCTCAATTCAAATCTCTTTTAAAAATAATCTTTTCAGTGATTACGAAAACGATTTCAAAACAGTGAGTGCTGATACGCACAGAAAATCCGCCCCTCGGGCACAAATACCACAGCATAGCAGGTAAAAATGCAAATAAGTATGCAAGAGGAGCACATAAAAGTTCGCCCCTCGGGCATGATTTTCTTTACTAGTCAGTCATTGTTACCTGACCGGTCAGCCATTGTTACCTGACCAAAACGCGTATTACAGTGCCATTGTTACCACTGGTCAGTCATTGTTACCTGACTGGTCAGTCATTGTAACCTGACCAAAACGCATATGACAGTGTCATTGTTACCACTGTCTAAAATTTAACCGCTTTAGATGGGTACCCGCGCTCACTGTGGGTGTGCAGACTCCGGAGGGGCTCCTACTGCCCAAGCGCTATATCATCATAAGGTCTGAAAGCCTATACATATCAACATGAGGCCTGAAAGCCTTCTCACAGTACACTCGAGGCCTGAAAGCCTCCTCACAATACACTCGAGGCCTGAAAGCCTCCTCACATCACTCAGCATATCCTCACATGTGGCCCTCGGCCTCAATCAGTCCAAAAATAATCATAAGCCCTTCGGGCATCAGTAAAGAAACAATAATGCTCAGCTCAAACAGTAGTTCAAATATCAGTTAAAACTCAAGGTTGAGTAAAAATATAGCTGAGTTCATGAAACAGTGTAATGACAATGGACTGAGTTCAAATAATATTTCAAATAGTGAGGAAAACAGTGATGATAGCTCATAGGGAGTTCAAACAGACGGCAATAAGCCCTAAATATGGCAATAAGCCCAAGTCATAGTGAAAAACAACAAGTCATAGCGAAATACGCGGTAAAATCAACAACCGGGACGGACCAAGTCACAATCCCCAACGGTGCTCTAACCCACGCTCTCTATCCGGCGTGCAAGTCACCTCAATATAGCACTATGGGTGCAAATCCGGGGTTTCAAACCCTCAGGATATCATTTACAATCATTACTCACCTCGAACCGGCGAAATCTCTAACCCGCGACGCCTTTTCCCCCTCAAATCGGCCTCCACGCGCGTCGAATCTAACCAAAATCAGAGCGAATACATCACAATATGCCAATGGGACAATACCCAATCGAAAACAGTCGAAAAATAGCAACAATCTCGAAACTAGCAAAACCCGAGCCCCGGGCCCACTTCTCGAAAAATTACAAAACTCACATTACCGGATTCCTCGTCTCTCCACGAGTCCATACATACCAAGAACTCCCAAATCCGAGCTCAAATGACCTATCAAATCCCAATTTGAAATATCAAAAACTCAAGCCCTAGCTTTACCCCTTTTGATGAATTTCAACCAATTTCCATGTTAAATCTAACATAATCTCGTGAATTTAAGCCAAGGAACTTACCTCTAACCATTCCTCCTTGAATCCCTCTTCAAAATCGCCTCCAAGCTCTCAAAGCTCGCTCAAAATGGTGGAAATAACATAACCCTCGCGGAGCAAAAATGAATATAAACTCCTACTGGCCTTCAGGGGTTTCCGCTTCTGCGGTTCCCACGCCCGCTTCAGCGTGACCGCTTCTGCGGTTTTTGTCCGCTTAAGCGGAATTTCATTAAATCACAAGGGTCGCTTCTGCGACAAAATTTCTCGCTTCTGCGAAACTTCACCCCCAGGTCAAACCGCTTCTGCGACCTCATGTCCGCTTCTGCGGACTCGCTCAAGCGAAACGACTTCCGCTTCTGCGGAACTGCTCAATCTCACCCTCTTTCGCACCTGCGAAGCCTTCTCCGCTTCCGCGCAACCGCATCTGCGGTTGCCTTTCCGCATATGCGAAAATACCTGCTGCAGCCAAGAACCTGCAATTCCAACTTCAATTTTCCTTCCGATTGCCACCCGAAATCACCCCGAGGCCCTCGGGACCTCAACCAAAAGCACCAACACATCTTAAAACATTATTCAAACTTGCTCCAATCATCAAAACACATCAAACAATGCTAAAACCATTAAATCACGTCGGATTCAAGCCTAAGTTCTTCAGAAACTTCCGAAATGCACTTTCGATCAAAAACCCAACCAAACGACATCCGAATGACCTGAAAATTTGCACACATATCCAACATCACCTAGCGAAGCTACAGCAACTCTCGGAATTCCATTCCGACCATCGGATCAAATTCTCACCCATCAACCGGAATTCGCCAAAATACTAACTTCGCCTATTCAAGCCTAATTCTACGCCGGACCTCCAAAATCAATTCTGATCACACTCCTAAGTCACAAATCACTTCCCGAAGCTAACCGAATCACCGGAACTCACATCCGAACCTTCTAACTCATAAGTTAACGTCCGGTTGACTTTTTCCAACTTAAACCTTCCTTAAAGAGACTAAGTGTCTCATTTCCTACCAAATCAACTCTAACACACCAAACATTGATAATGAAACATGAAGAAGCATAAAATGGGGGAAACGGAGCAGTAACACATGAGACGACGGGTCGGGTCGTCACAGATCGCGAACGACCTCACACGTTTGCGATAAACAAAATGCGTGGTCTTAGCTGTTACCTCATTTCTCATTCGTGAACGCGGCCTAGCCCACGCGTTCGCGTTACACTACTCCTCTAAGATACGCGATCGCAGTCCTCTACTCGCGAATGTGTAGAGAAAATTCCATTAGTGACCAACATAGCCTACGCGATCGCGGACCTACCCACGCGATCGCATATAAGGAAACCAGATCAGAGACACCAGAAAACTTCAACAAAACTCCAAGTCAAATTTCCAATCTGTTAACACCCGAAATCAACCCGAGGCCTCCGGACCTCAACCAAACATACCAAAATGTCCGAAAATATCATACGAACTTAGTCGAGCCCTCAAATCACCTCAAACAACATCAAAAACACGAATCGCACATAGATTCAAGACTAATGAACGTTGGAACTTCCAATTTCTGCAAGCGACGCCGAAACCTATCAAATCACGTCCGATTGACCCCAAATTTTGCACACAAGTCACAAATGACACCACAGACTTACTCCAACTTCCGGAATCGGATTCCGAGCCCGATATCAAAAAGTTCACTCCCGTCTATACTTCAAAAATTTAAACTTTCGTCATTTCAAGCCTAATTCCACTCCAGACCTCCGAATCACAATTCGGACATGCTCCTAACTCCTGAATAACCCAACGGAGCTAACAGAACCATCAAATTTCATTCCGGAGTAGTTTACACATAAGTCAACATCCGATCAGCCTTTTCAATTTAAGCTTTTAACTTTGAGACTAAGTGTCTCAATTCATTTTGAAATCTCTCCGGACTCGAACAGACTAACCTGGCAAGTCACATAACAGGTATAAAGCCCAAAAGGAGCAATAAATGGTGTAACGGGGCTACAACACTCAAAACAACCGTTCGGTCGTTACATTCTCCCCTTCTTAAACAAACGTTCGTCCTCCAACGCGTCTAGGAACATACTTGGAGTCTCAAATAGGTGTGGATGTCTGCTCCGCATCTCACGCTCGGTCTCCCATGTAGCCTCCTCAACTGGCTAACCTCTCCACTGCACCTTCACTGAAGCTAATTCTTTTGACCTCAACTTTCGAACCTGCCGATCCAAAATGGCCACCGGCTCTACATCATAAGTCAGATCACCGTCCAACTGAACCTTGCTGAAATCCAAAACATAAGACGGATAGCCGACATACTTCCGGAGCATTGAAAGCCACCTCTCCAATCCTCTGAAGTACCTCAAACGGACCAATAAATCGAGGGCTCAACTTGCCCTTCTTTCTGAACCTCATAACACCCCTCATGGGTCAACCTTGAGCAGAACCTTCTCCCCAACCATGTAAGTAACATCACTGACCTTCCCGTCGGTATAGCTCTTCTATCTGGACTGTGCCGAGCGAAGCCGATCCTAAATCAATTTAACCATGTCCAATGCATACTGAACCAAGTCAGTGTCCAATAGCCTTTCCACACCCGGCTCAAACCAACCCACGGAGATCGACACCATCTCCCATACAAAGCCTCATATGGAGCCATCTAAATGCTCCAATGGTAGCTGTTGTTGCAGGCAAACTCTACGAGCGGCAGAAACTGATCCTATGAACCCCCAAAATCAATGACACAAGCGCGTAGCATGTCCTCCAATATCTGAATAGTGCGCTCGAACTGTCCGTCCGTCTGAAGGTGAAATGTTGTACTCAACTCAACCTGGGTACCCAACTCTCGCTGCAAGGCCCTCCAAAACTGCAATGTAAACTACGTGCCCCAATCTAAAATGATGGACACTAGTACACCGTGAAGATGAACAATCTCGCGGATGTAAATTTCAACCAACCTATCCGAATAATAAGTTGTACCAGCTGGAATGAAGTGCGCGGACTTGGTCAGCTGATCCACAATCACTCAAATAGCATGGAACTTCCTCGAATTCCATCGAAGCCCAACTACAAAATCCATGGTAATCCACTCCTATTTCCACTCGCTATCCTCTGAAGCAATCCACCCTGCCCTGATGCTCGTACTTTACCTGCTGACAGTTAAGGCACCGAGCAACAAATCCCACTATATCCATCTTTATCCTCCTCCACTAATAATGCTGCCTCAAGTCCTGGTACATCTTTGCGGCACCCGGATGAATTGAATACTGTGAGTTGTGGGCCTCCTCAAGAATCAACTCACGTAACCCATCTACATTAGGCAAGCATATCCGGCCATACATCCTCAACACTCCATCATCTCCAATAGTAACATCTCTAGCATTGTCGTGCTGAACCTTGTCCTTGAGGACAAACAAATGAGGATCATCATACTGGCGCTCTGTGATGCGATCAAATAAGGAAGACCGAGAAACCACACAAGCCAGAACCCGACTGGGCTCCGAAACATTTAATCTCACGAACTGGTTGGCCAAGGCTTGAACATCAACTGCAAGGGGTCTCTCACCAACATGATTTAATGAAAGGCTACCCATACTCACTGCCTTGCTCAACCGCTGCAACACAATCCTCAAATGCTGGGCATGCTCCTCCTGTCTATGAGAGTACACCAGGATATCATCAATGAACACTATAACAAATGAGTCGAGATAAGGCTGAAAGACACTATTCATCAGATGCATGAACACTACTGGGGTGTCGCTCAGCCTAAAAGACATGACAAGGAACTCATAATGACGTAACGGGTTCTGAATGTTGTCTTTAGAACATCCGAGTCCCGAATCTTCAACTGGAGATACCCAGACCTCAAATCAATCTTGGAGAACACTCTCGCTACCTGAAGCTGGTCAAATAGATCATCAATATGCAGTAAAGGATACTTGTTCTTGATTTTGACTTTGTTCAACTACCTATAATCGATGCACATCCGCATAGTACCATCCTACTTTTTCACAAATAGAACTGGTGCACCCCAAGGCGACATACTAGACCTAATAAACTCCTTATCATGAAGTTCTTGAAGCTGCTCTTTTAACTCCTTCAACTTAGTCGGTGCCATACGGTATAGAGGAATAGAAATGGGCTAAGTGCCCGGCACCAAGTCAATACCAAAGTCAATATCCCTGTCGGGCAGCATGCTCGACAGGTCTGCAGGAAACACATACAGGATATCTCGCACCACCAGAAAAGAATCACTAGTAGGGGTATCCACACCAACATCTCTCACAAAGGAAAAATAAGATAAACAACCCTTCCCAAGCATTCGTTGGGGCTTCAAGTATGAAATCACTATGCTTGGAACATAGTCTAGAGAACCTCTCCACTTAATCCTTGGCAACCCCAGCATGGCCAACGTTACAGTCTTAGCGTGACAATACGGAACAACATGACATGGAGACAACCAATCCATACCCCAGATCACGTCGAAATCAACCATACTAAGCAACAAGAGATCAACTCTAGTCTCAAACCGCCAAGAATCACTACACACGACCAGTAAACACGGTCCACAACAATAGTATCACCCACCGGCGTAGATACATGATCAGATGAAACCAAGGACTCACGGGGCATATCTAGATAATGAGGAAAATACGATGATACATATGAATAAGTCGAACCAAGGTCAAATAATACAGACACATCCCTGTGGCATACTGAGACAATACATGATTACTGTGTCTGATGCAATAGCAGATGGCGGGAATAGCATAAAATTAGGCCTGACCACCACCTGATTGGCCTCCCCCTCTAGAGTGACCCCTAGCTGACTGGGCTCCACCCCGAGCTGGCTGGGCGAGTGGTGAAGTAACCGGTGCTGAAGTCGTAGGCTGACTCCTCTGTTGAGCTGGACCTCCCGGAAGACGGGGGACAATACCTCTTGATATGACCCATATCTTCACACTCAAAACAACACCTCCCTGCGAATGGCGGTGGGGACTGAAGGGAGCCCTGAGCGCGGAGATAACTTCTAGAAGGATCCGGCATAGATGAACCCTGAACCGATGGAGCACAGGAAGAGCTCTGAGCAGGAAGGGCACTGAGGGATGAATGACCCGATGAGAACTGTATGTAACGTGGCTAGATGATGCACCACAGTGAACTGGATGAGCCGTCTGGGCGTGCCTATAAGGGCGACCCCTGCCGTGGTAGAACTGACTCCTAGAAGGAACACCACTAAAACCACCCGATCCACGAGGCCTCTTGGCCTCTCTCTCACCCCGCTCCTAACTGCGGCCCATCTCTATCCACCGAGCAATGTCGACCACCTCATCAAAACTAGCACCAGATACCCTCTCCCTAGTCATAAGCAATCGCAACTGATATGTGAGGCCATCAATGAACCTCCTGATCCTCTCCCTATCAGTGGGAACCATCCAAACTCCATGACGGGCCAACTCCAAAAACTTCATCTCGTACTTGTCACACCTCTTTTTTGCCACGCAACCCTATTACGAGGTTGAGTTAGAAGAGTATTTCCAATTGAAGTGACGTTCTGAAAAGGGATTATTTATTATTTAGAGTCGCCACTTGGAATTGAGTTTTGATGTTCCAAGTCACCTTTTATTGAATCCATTATCAAAAGAAAGATTTGCCTCCTAATTCATGGTCCACGAAAACAGAAGACTAAGTAAGAATTCTGTTGACCGAGGGGAAGGTGTAAGGCACCCCTCGAGTCCCGTGGTTCTAGCATGGTCGCTTTATTGACTCATGTAAGGCTTAAATCAATTTTTTAGCTATTCTAGTATTTTATTGATTATGGCTTATTTATTACCGCTTAATTAATTATTGTATTTTTTTTAATGTGTTCGCCTAGGTGCGGTACGCACACAAGGTATTCTTCTTTGAAGTTTGATGTTAAACCAAGGTACGGAATGTACACATGGTTATAACATAACTATTTTAAATCTATAGGCATCGAGATGCGGAATGCGCACATGATCCTTTTATTATTTAATCATATCAATTCAAGGTTCGGGTATGAACACATGAGCTAATATTTACGGTGCACTAAAGTTTTTCTAATTTTTTAGAGTATTATTCCATGTATCATACTTAAATTATTCCATGAATCATCAAATACTACAATGATACTAGAATTATACCATATATAATACCTGCAAATAACTTACATATAAAAAAAATCTGAAGCATCTGAATACAATTATTATACCAGTATCAAACTATATATACCATCTTCAAATGACATACATAAATATACATAAAATATTAATATACCATTTTTGAACAAGCAGCGGTAATACTTTTTTTTTCTGTGTGTTCTAATTGTAGGATACAAGGAATATGTTGAATATAATAATTAGGACTTGGGAGCATTTCTGTTTCAGTTACAGAAGGTAATAACTTAGAACGAAAATATAGGGAGTGAATAATTTGCGATTGTACTCACATGATTCTCGGCTGAATTGCTTTGTTCTATTAGAATCTTTTATGATATGTTAATATTTCATTGCCAAAAATTTTAATTAGTGAATTCTGCTAAGACTTTGTAAAGTTTTTGTAAATGTTGCACTATTATGTGTTTTCCTCTTCTTTATATGCAAACAAAGTTATAAACTATCGACATGGGAATTATTATTTTTTTTAGGCCATGAGTAAAAGTTTGGTAATCAAATTTAACTTGGACCAGTACCCAAAAAAATATTCAATTTACTTTATTTCAAAAAAAATACTCAAAACAACTCAAAGATAAAGAAATGGAAATAAAACGATGAAGCCAAAATTAATCAGAACCAACAAAACTATCTTTCATGTTAATGATGAAAATTCGAATATTACCTTTTTTGTGAAGCTTTTTACAATAAAATCATAGCCACAATCTAGTAATTTCCAAAGCTAGCAATGCTAATTTTCTAGAATCTCGAACTCGGAACCGTGAACGAAATATAAAACTTCCTCTTCAAACTCTCTTTCCTTCTTACTTGCGCAATTCTTTCTCTTAATTTTTTTTTTTTTTTTTTTGTTTTTACTGCCTCCGTCAGTCTCTTCTATTCTCTTTTTAATCTTTTTGTTGTTCTGACTTCTCCCTTTTTCCTTTCCTACGTTACTTCTTTTCTTTGTTATCTCTTTGTCCCCTTTTCCTTCTGACTTCTTCTGACTTCTTTTCCTTTTGTCCTTTTATCTTCTTTTATCTTTTGCCGTGTTCTATCTGTCAGTCCCCCTTTTCCCTTTTGTATGTGATCTTGTTTTATATATATTGTGTGTGTGAAATGGGATTAAATTGAGGGGATAGTTGGGATGTGGGGAGCTGGGATGTGAGGGGTGGACGTGTGAGTGTGTGCGCAATGTGAGAGAAAGGTGTGAAAGGTGGGGGGAATGGGTGAGAAGTGAGGGGTTTGAGGGGAACATGGTGTAAGGGGTGTTACTTTTTAGTATTATTGTTATATTATTTTTTTTAACTTTTTTCTTTAATAACTCCTTTTTATTAAATAAAAATGAAGGTAATATATATATATATATATATATATATATATTCTATACGGTAAAATCGGAGGGTCCGATTTTCGGCCATTATAACGCCTCGCAAGCAAAGCTCACTAAAGGCTCGGGACTACGGTCGAGATTCATCCCGAAGGGCCATCAATGCTTAACCTCGAGACGGTGCAAGTCGACAACTATGATAAAAAAAAGTGGGAAGTTCCCTAGGCGCACGACTGAGGCTGACACAGCCTAGAGATCTAGCCCAGACCCGTATCAGGGCATTAGGTGGCTATACTGTCGCATATCTTTGTAATTAATGCATCTTGTACTATGTTGGGATCCCTCTTCATATATAAAGGGGATCCTTGTCATTTTGTAAACATCTGTTGCTCCATACTAAAATATACAAGAACATATTCTCTGCACTCTAACATATTCTCTTGAGTTCATTACTTCATTTATTGCTTGCATTCATTGTGTCCTATTTATTGTTCGTCATTTATTGATTGTTATTGGCCATAAAGAGCTGTCATTGATTTTATCCCAACTGTTAGTCGCCCATCAATTAACCTCGATAGCTCCCAGCCGAGCTTCAGACTCGATCCCGAGGTCCCCGAATAGGCAAGCTCGAGGACCCGATTGGCAGTTATTCGGTTGGATTGACATCTCGTTTTTTAAGCTCTTATCTCGCTTCTAAGTCCTTCACATAGCATCAGCTGCTTAAAAACTAGCATAAAAATAGATCACGTATTTTTAGAACCTCACAAAATAAAATTTAATTGTTATTATCATTTTCACGGTAAAAAGTTTGGCGCCCACCATGGGGCTAAAAATAATAGTGATTATTTTCTTGCTAGTCTCATTACACAACGCAAGTTATCTTTCACACTTTTTCTTGCCCAAGATCTTTGATTTCAGGTCAAAATATCTGATTCAGTAAACAACAATCTTGAGAACCACGGAGAAAATGGTATTGATGTCCCAGGTGTTGGTGTACCACCATGAAACCCTGAGAACGCACCGGAACTAATTCCCGTGGATGCAGTTTCGTGCGACGCTCAACACATCGAAATAAGCTCTCACACCAACAGGAGCATACACCAAGGCGACCAACAAGAAGCTCAGAAAACCCCAGCTAGGGAAGAACGGGAGGTTAGCCTTCACGTTATTTTTGAAATGTTGCAGGCACAACAGTTGGCTATTGCTCAGCTGCAAAGTCACCAGAGAACTCCTAGCACGGTATCAACGGGGACAGCTCCCCCAGCCGGGCAGATACTAAAGAGGTCAAGCAATAACGGATCAACAGCCGACCCCGCCATCGTAAAGATGCTCGAGGCCTCACGAGGAGGATCGAATCGGGCGAGAAGAAGATAAAGGCCAACGACAAGAAGGTCGAGACATACAACTCCAGGATCGACCAAATTCCGGGCGCACCCCCGATCTTAAAAGGTGCGGATTCAAAGAAGTTCGTACAGAAGCCGTTCCCACAGGAAGCGGCTCCGAAACCCATTCCGAAGAAGTTCAGAATGCCAGACCTCCCGAAGTACAACGGAACCTCGGACCCTAATGAGCACGTTACTGATTACACCTATGCGGTAAAAGGCAACGACCTGAGGGACGATGAGATCGAGTTCGTCCTGCTGAAGAAGTTTGGGGAAACGCTTTCTAAAGGGGCAATGATGTAGTATCACAACATGGCCCCAAACTCAATAGATTCATTTGCCATGCTGGCAGATTCTTTCATTAAGGCACTTGCCGGCGCCATCAAAGTAGCAACAAGGAAATCTGACGTCTTCAAGTTCAAGCAGAGGGAGAATGAAATGCTGCGAGAGTTCGTATCTCGCTTTCAAATGGAACGGATGGAACTACCACCAGTCTCCGACGACTGGGCGGTGCAGGCCTTCACTCAAGATCTGAATGAACGAAGCTCGGTAGCTTCGAAGCAGCTGAAGCAGAATTTGATTGAATATCCCGCTGTGACCTAGTCAGACGTTCATAACCGATATCAGTCGAAAATCAGGGTCGAGGATGACCAACTAGGAGCCCCCTCGGGCTCGGTATACCCAAGCAGGCTTCTGGCGAAGGAGCCAAAGCCAAACAAAGAAAGGTACCAGCCATACATCGAAGACAGGAGAAACACCCCGAGGCGCAACATACCTCGCAATGATCGACGGATGGATCGAGGACAGAATCGTCAGGGACTCGTCAACAGAGCCGGGTTTGATAGGCACACAGGGCCAACGGAGGCATCTCGCTTGTCAGAATACAACTTCAATGTCGAGTATCAGACTTCGTGTTCGCCATCAGTAAAATCAAAGACGCCAGGTGGCCCAGGCCCATACAATCAGACCCCTCACAAAGGAACCATAACTTAGTGTGTGAATTTCACAACACGCACGGGCACAGGACTGAAGATTGCCGACAACTCCGGGAGGAAGTGGCCCGATTACTCAGCAAAGGTCGCCTCCGCGAATTCCTCAGCGTCCGAGCCAAAAATCAGTTTCGAGAAAGAGAGGTGACCAAAACGAATGAAGCAGATGAGCTGCAACATGTCATCCATACGATCTATTGAGGTATTGGCGCCCTACAGGAACCCTCGGCCAGGAAAGCAAAAACATTCCTCAACAGGGAAAAGCAAACTCGAGGCCCTATCTCGGCTCCGCTACGGCGTACTGGTAACTTCTTTTCTTGTAAACACATTTCGAATTAGACATATGCTTGTGAATCCGGGTAGCTCGGCCGATATTATCAGGTCGAAGGTGACAGAGCAGCTCGGACTGCTTAACCAAATTATGCCCGCCTTTCGAAGTCCTGAACGGACCAAACTGGCCAAACAAAACAACGAAAGTGGAAACCGCCATGCTGGTCAATATGGCCGGCACGACCCGAAACACCAGTATCTCCACCGTCAAGGGGACTGAAGGATAAACAAACAGTGAAATAGCAATAGCAAACTACATCTTCGGTTAAGCCTGACTAAACAAAGCAGAAGACCGTACCGCATCCTCATCACAAGCGACTGAAACGTATCAGGGTTCGAAACATCGCCGACACATCCTACACTAAGGTATGACCGCCTCCAGATTCTTTCAATTTTACTCTACGCTAACCTGAGTGCAGGTATCCAATCAAAATGGCCGAAGCACTTCTCGAAGGCCTTATGTTTCAAAAGCATGCGTTGCACTCTTTTCCTTCGCCCGAGTTTTTATCCCAATAAAGGTTTTACCGGCAAGGTTTTTAACGAGGCAACACCTATATGCTACCTAAGGAAAACTCAACGAGTATTCAAGGCTTCTCTTGCAATCAACCTCGAATACTGGGGGTTATTCCCCTGGAAGATCACCTTCTCGGAGAAGCTAAGATATGTTGAACAGGGTCTCGAACGGTCGAACGAACCGTGCCCGCATAGAATAATCGAGCCCTCAACAGCAAAGACATGTATGCTCAAGTAATCGAAGAATACTTTCCATTAAAGCATTTCACGCTTCAAAAGAGATTCGGTATTTTTGCAAAAACGGCTCCTCTGTCAAAAACGTCCCGAACACTCGGGGACAGGCGTCGACAACTCAAAACAATGCGACACCCGAGTCGGTGCTCCTAACTCATAAGACCTCAATGAGGCAACACTGAGATCACAAAACAGCTCCAGAGCCAAAAATGTCCCGAACACTCGGGGACTGGCGTCGAAAACTCAAATCCACCTGACCCCCGGGTCGGGAACTCCGGAATCGTAAGCCCTCAATGAGGCAATACCAAGTCTGCAAGTAATGGCTCCGGAGCCCAAAATCCTTGATAACTCGGGGACTGCCGTCAATCGCCATCTCCATCGACTTATCAAAAATCCGAGGCCATAAGACCCAATGGGCAGCCTCGGTCTCGTAAGACTTGTATAAGGCAACAACAATATCTGTAAGACCTCAAGCAAGGCATGAACCACACTTATACCAAGTGACAATATCTGTAAGACCTCAAGCAAGGCATGAACCACGCTTGTACCAAGCGGCAATATCTGTAAGACCTCAAGCATGGCATGAACCGTACTTGTACCAAGTATCCAAAACTGTAACACCTCAAAGGCATGTAAAACTTGTAAGACCTTACTAAAGGCATAGATCCGATCGTAAAGTTAAGGCTATATATCGAACTTGTAAGACCCCTAAAGGCATACCCTCGATATAGATGCCGAAACTAATTCACTCGAGACTAAATGGCTCCGGCCAAACACAAATGACTACGGTCACAAGGCTGTACCAGCCAAACTAACGCGACTCGGGGACGCCCGACCATCGCTACAAAATCACAGGCCTTCAATTACTTCGAATCTACTTCGAAAAGAACCGGTTAAACAGGCTACCCTCAATATAGGCAAAAGAGCTTCGATCATGTCAGCTCCTAAATACCGGCTTCGAGATACTCAGCCTCCGAGCCAAACCCCCCGAGGTGTTCGATCATTGCCATATAACGACTCGCAATCAAGGTGTTTTATTAAACCGTCGAAGAGTCAGGCAAAGACTTTCAAAAAATCCTTATCGAGGGAAAAACAAAGCCTACATAAAAGGTCGCATCGACCCAAGGCGTAAGAGCCATTGTCGCCAGCCCACATAAAAGGTCGCATCGACCCAAGGCATAAGAGCCAGGTCGCATTGACCCAAGGCGTAAGAGCCATTGTCGCCAGCCCGCATAAAAGGTCGTACTGACCCAACACATAAGAGCCTAAGGGCCAGCTCTAAATTCAAAACTTGAGGGTCGAATGAGCTCGAGTCGAAACCCGATTCGGGACTAAACCCAAAATAGTTAACTAAATCTACCTAAGAGCAAAAGCATAGGAGCCGTTGTCTCCGCCTTATACTAAAAGGTCACATCGACCGAGCGCATAAAAACCTATGGGCCAGCCTAATGAGCCCCAAGGCTATACTATGAATCTAAGGATTCCTCTCAACTCAAGACCAGGTCGCCTGGCTAAAATCATGGCAAAAAGAAATGCAAGAAGAAATAAAACCGCAAGGTTTCTTTTTATACACAGATGCGAAAAAACACAAGCTCCATCTACAAACGTGCTTTGAAAGCACTATATATAGAATCAAAAAGTGAAATCTACGTCCCCCTCGGGGACTATGGCCCGTCGGCCTCATCCTCGCTATCCTCGGCATCGGACAGAAGTACCTTAGCACCACGTTCGTCTTCCCTCGCCCGCTTCACCTCTTCCGAGAGGTCAAAGCCCTTAGCACGGATCTCCTCGAGGGTTTTGCTTCGAGACTTACGCCGAGCATATTCCTTGCTCCTGCCCTCGCGGTCGAGAACCTTTCTCAGTTCAGCTTGAGCATCGGCAGCATCCTTCAAATAGACCGCCACTTTCTGGTCAGCTGCGGTTCGGCTCATTACGGCTTCAGCCCGGGCATCCACAACCTCGGCCTTTATCTTCAAAAGCTCAGACTCGAGCTTCGTAATCATATCTGTTCAAACCGAGCTATTATCACGAACTAAGCAAAGTTGAACCTCAAAAGCGGAGGCTTTAGTCAGAGCACCCTTCCCCGCAGAAGCCTGAACCTCCGCCTGAGCCTTTAACTCATCATACTCGCGCTTGGCTCGGCCAGCTTCGTTTCGAAGGCGCTCCAGGTCCTCCGTCTTCTTCTGCAACTGAAAAGAAACAAAACATTAGCCTCAGGAGCTAGAAGAAGGAACACACACTCCCTCAGAACAAAAACTACCTGCTCCTTCAAATAGCTTTCATAATTCAAGCTCCGACTCGCCTCATACAATAAGCGTGCCAGCTCGACTTCCCTTTCATCGCAAAGGAGCCTAAGAGATTTCTCCTCATCTAGAGCTTTCTGCAACCTGGCCTCACGGTGAAGCAGCTCGGACTTAAGCTTGTCAAAAGCCTGCAAAGGAAAACTTAGTAAAAAAGGGAAGGCGCGAAACTCGAAAGGCCTGTGCCAAAACTCACCGCAGAGTGAAGCCGCTGGGCTTCCTCGAAGGTCGAGCGCACATCTGCTAGCCTGGCCCCCTCAGCTCCGAAAGAGTCGACCCCGGTCGAGGCACGATCGCTCGGTGCAAGTGATCTCGGGTTTTGAGTATCCCTCGAAGTACCTCCGGCAGAAAAAGAAGATGACAACGGAGGAGAAACTGCCTTTCCAAAGCTAGAAATTACGGGCGCGGCAGGCTTAGTCAATACTTCCACTCCGTCGCCCTGCAAAGGTATCTCTTGCTTATTGTTATCATTCTTTAGCCCAGAAGCTAGCAACCATTCTCCCTCTCCAAAGGGGCACGGCCTCGCCTCAGAAGGCTCCCCGATGCCTACAATAACAGGGTTAGTACGCAGAAAGAGAAGTGCTTTTCCAACTGAAAAAAGGGAAGGGAACAAATCGCACGGCACATACCATGATGTTTTGCCTCGCATCTGCCCCTAAACAAAGCTCGCTACTTACGCTCAACGCAGGTCGAATGGGCCGCCAACTCCCGAGCCCAACTTGGCAGATCAGGGACCTCGCACAGTGCCCATGAAATTGCTGCAGAAGAGGGAAAGAAGGCACATTTACGGAACACTCCTTCCCAATAATTTAAAAATTGCGAAGGCACGAGTGTACCACTTACGTGCATAATTCCATTCCTCATGGAATGCCATAAACTCCACGGGGATAATATCAACAGTCCGTACTCGGACAAATCGACTCATCAACTCCCGATCTCCGTCTTCTTCATCATCAACAACGAAAGGCGTGCCCGACCGGCATCGTAAGGTTAACAGACCTCGATGGTGAAAAGGTCGGTACAGCCTGATAAGATGACTGAGCATGAATTCAAGCCCTGCCTTCTCCGCAAAGAACCTCATCGTCAATACTATTCACCAAAATGACGGACGAATCTGCGCCAAGGTGACTCGGTATTTCCTACAGAAATCAAGCACAACCCTATCAGGGGGGCCTAGCATGAAAGGGTACGTATACACGTTAAAAAACCCCTCAGCATGATCCGTAACGCTCTCTCCCAGGGGCAATACACGCAATACTACCTTCTCCTCCCATCCACAGTCTCTCCTCACTGATTCGAGATGCTCCTCTCCTATTAAAGAAATGAACTGCGAGGCATAATCCCGATAACCTCGAACACTGGGAGTCTCTTCCGGCGGGAGATTCCCTCCCGAAGCAAAGTGCCTAGAGGCGGAGCTCATTTCTCCTTGCCAAGCGGATTTGGGCATAGCAGCCATGGCTGTAGTAAAAGAAAAAGGAAAGGTAAATGAAGACTTGGGCGAAAGCTTTGAGTTAAAGGAAAATTGGCGCATGAAAGGAAAACACTATGAAAGAGGACAACTGCTCAGAATAGCGGAATCTCCAAAGGGGCGAAGACAACCCTATATATGGAAAAAGCAGCGACCACTCGCCTGCCTCGAAGGCCGATTGAAAATGTTGGCTAAAGCTTTTATCGCTTTGGAAAGGTACACCGGAGGAATCGCCTCGGTCAGTTCGTAGACGTATCCTACACTCGACGTCGCCATACGACGCTTCAAGGTTGAAAACCTCGCGTCAACCAAGTCCCGAGGTGGTACCCGACCTCAAGGACCTCCATCAAAAGAAGTTAGGCTCCAAAAAGCCATTGGCATCATTGCAAGTCCCGAGGTGGTACCCGACCTCGAGGACCTCCATCAATAAAGAAGTTAGGCTCCAAGAAGCCATTGGCATCATTGCAAGTCCCGAGGTGGTACCCGACCTCGAGGACCTCCATCAAAATAAGTGAGGCTCCAAGAAGCCATTGGCATTATTGCAAGTCCCGAGGTGGTACCCGACCTCGAGGACCTCCACAAAAAGAAGACAGGCTCCAAGTAAACCATTAATATCACTACAAGTCCCGAGACTGTACCCGATCTCGAGGGCTTCTCTCAAGAAGAAAAAAAAAGGCGCTTAAACTGTACTCATATGGGTTTGGCCTCGGGGTACCATCTAAACCTGGGTAAACCCTCATCCGAGATCTATCTACAACGCCTTGAGGCTATCTACACTAAGTTCAAAACGAGTTTCTAGGTGACCCGGATTTGAGCAAACCCCCACTCGGGGACTGCTCTCGAAAGCCTAAAGGCAGTCTCTATTCTCGGGCTTCCGAGCAAACCCCCCCTCAAAGATTATCGCAGGGTCCAAAGGCTACGTCTCGGTCTAAGGGTTCGAAGCCCTATTCTCATTCAACTCGAAGTCAGGGTCCCGGTGACCCGAGTTTATCAGTCCAATACGGGCTCGGCCAAAGGAACGGCAAAAGATTCCGCAAGGAATCATATTAATCAATCAAAGTTGGAAGAAACACTCGCACCCGGCTCGATATTTGCACCAATCGGTAGGGTCAAGCACTCAGATTCTTCACAAGCATAGATAAAGGGAAATATAGCATACAACAGAGACGAATTGAAGAAACATCTTTTCCATTAATAAACAACGGTTACAAAGCCCACAAGGGGTCCTTACATATGATTACAAAAGCCCACGAAGGATCCTTTCACAGAAACAAAGAAGCAAAAAGGTATACATATATAACTAAAGCCCAGAACCTAATCTATTCTCGGGGGTACGTCCTCGATGGCAGTATCTTCGAGCGCCATCCCCTCGGGGTTCTTATCTCGATCTTCCAAAGTGGTATCTCCAAGGGAGAAGATGAAGAAGAGGAAAGTCGGAGAAGCAGAAAGGGGTGAGAAAATGCCATAGCCCGCCAAAGAGCAAAGGCTTCTACCAGGCCAAGAAGATCACGGCCCGGTAGAAGACTTGGCGAGCGTAGGCCTTACTTGCACGGCTACATTGAGTCCACTTCTTGGGACATTGTGCCGTGCAAGTTACCAGCCAGAGGTGCCGCTTCACCCCACGGAAAGCAAAAGGGATGAAGTGCCACACCAGGCAGGGGTAGGAGAGTGAGCAACGGTGTATAGTCCGAACACTCTCGTGAGCAGCAGTGTAGAATCCAAATATCTTCCCAAGTCGGAAGAAATCGGCCCCCTACCTCGTCATCTCGAGCCAACGACGATAGCAGCAACAACAACATAACACATAACACATAATTAGGGTTTTGGAACCCTTAGAACAAAGTTTAGAAATGTTACTTACCTCAATCCGAGCAAAACTATACTCTAACAAACATTTGCCTCGCAAATCGGCCTCCAAATGTCCCGAATCTAGCCACAAGCAGTGCAATACAATCAATAAGGGCAAAAGGAATAAATTCCACAAGAAATTATGAAGTTATACCTCAAATATTTGAAATCGGCTCCAAGACGGCCCTCGGGCCCACGTCTTGAAATCTGACAAAAGCCACAAAACCCGAAAGCTCATTCAACCACAAGTCTAATCACACCAAATTTACTCAAATCGGATATCAAAATTCCATTCAAAACCTCAAAAATCTAGCCTAAGAACTCTTCTTCATTTTCCCCAATTTTCCACCCCAAATCACAAATAATGGTAGAATCAAAGGCATAATCATGGAAATTAACCAAGACTAGATAGGATTCACTTACCCCAAACACCCACGTGAAAATCCCTCCAAAAAGCCTTCTACCGAGTTCCCAAAATCAATTTAGTGTGATGAACTCAAAACCCTCGTTTTTTGAAACTTATATTCTGCCCAGGTAAGTCTTCATCGCGATCGCAGAACACACCTCGCGATCGCGAAGCACAACTATGCTGCCCCACAAATTAACCTTACGCGAACGCGGAATACTCCATGCGAACGTGATGCACTGACTCTCTGACTTACGCGATCGCGAACGACCTCATGAGTTCGCGATGTACAAAACATGTGGTCTTAGCTCCTACCTCATTTCCTCTTCGCGAACGCGGCCTAGCCCACGCGTTCGTGATACATTGCTTCTCCAAGCTACGTGATCGCAGCCCTCTACTCGCGAACGCGTAGAGCAAATTCCATCAGTGAGAAACTTAGCCTACGCGATCGCAGACCTACCCACGCGATCGCGTATAAGGAAACAAGATTAGTGACACCAGAAAAGTTCAACAAAACTCCAAGTCAAATTTCCAATCCGTTAACCACCCGAAATCCACCCCGAGGCCCCTAGGACCTCAACCAAACATACCAATATGTCCCAAAACATCATACGAACGTAGTCGAACCCTCAAATTACCTCAAACAACATCAAAAACACGAATCGCACATAGATTCAAGCCTAATGAACTTTGGAACTTCTAATTTCTACAACCAGCACTGAAACATATCAAATCACGGCCGATTGACCCCAAATTTTGCACACCAGTCACAAATGACACCACAGACCTACTCCAACTTCCGAAATCGGAATCCGACCCCGATATTATAAATTCCACTCCCGATCAAAATTTTAACTTTCGCTATTTCAAGCCTAATTCAACTACGGACCTCCAAATCACAATCCGGGCACACTTATAAGTCCAAAATCACCCAACGGAGCTAACGGAACCATCAAAACTCCATTATGGAATCGTTTACACATAAGCCAATATCCGGTTCAACTTAAGCTCCCAACTTTGAGACCAAGTGTCTCAATTCATTTCGAAATCTCTCCGGACCCGAACCGACTAACCCGACAAGTCACATAACAGTTACAAAGCACAAAAGGAGCAGTAAATGAAGGAACGGTGCTATAAGTACTCAAAACGACCGGCAGAGTATTATATGAATATCCACAATATAATATTTGCATAACAAAATTATACATGTGCAGAGAATTTATTTTGATAGTTATTCTCTAACTAATGTTGTAGGGAGGTGTGGATATAAAAAGACTGGTTTTATTGAGAGTAGCTTGAAATTTGTAGAAAAGGCAAAACGCCATATTAAAGTTCAAAACTGAGTTGGTAGATCAGCCGCATAGATATCTGTCCACATAAGCCCAGATTTGCAGTGAACCCAAAATTTTATCTTGCCATGAGCAGCATAGCATTTTGAAACAGAGAGGCCGAAAAGTGCGACGTAAGACCATCTCTTTTTACTAAACAAATTAAAAGGCCTAACAAAGAGCTCCTGGTGTACTTGCTATGCTTTTCAGACACTTCCACGTACACCCTTTGACACGTAGAAATGGTTACACGTGTTCGTTTTCTGAGCAACTAGATTATGATCAAGGCTAGGAAATCTCCCTACTTGTACGTGTCTTTGTCTTTTGTAGTAATATCACCATCTGCAATTTCTTCCTCCAGCTACTGTAAGTTTAGTTTCATCATCTTTCTAACTTTTTACGTGGTATATTCAAGCTTCAGCACTTCCCTTTTCTCCTTTTTATCTTTTTTGTTTAATCCAGTACTCCTTACTTGTAATGGCTATATTACTTATTTTCTCTGTAATTTTTATGATTTGATTATAGATTCAGAATTGGAATATGCTGTGTCACTGCGATGTTTAATTTCGTCTTTGTTGTCTTTAATTGAAGCACTAAGTAGAAATATATATCATTGCAGGAAACAAAAGTAACATAGTACATCTTTTTTCTCATAGCAAAAGAGGAAATTACAGAAGTCTTCGTCCAAAAAGAGGCTCTTGTTTGCAAGTTTGTTTAATTATCCATCAATAGATTCTGAACTAATATACACCAAAGCACTTGGGACGTATAATGGCTCAACTGAATAGCTTCCAATCAAGGGTACCAACCAAGTTAAGGCTCATATTCAATTTCCCTAAATAAACCAAATTTAGGTGTAATAACCCTATAGCCAATTTTGACTTGGTAGACTCATCTGCTGCATCATTTCATGGCATACAAATTCATGATTTCAGCGTTAGAAGTTCACATATTATCTCAAACATGTTGAAGTGTGATCATCTAATGGTTTAACTATTGTACTACTTATTAAAAGTAATTACTTGATTATGTTTTATTTGATTTTTTTTCACGGTCCATGCAAAAACTTCCGTTTTGATCGTATGTGATAGTGAGACTTGAACCAAACTCTGTTACAATAATATTTAAGTGTGTGATGTGACCATCACCTAAAAAACATTAAACGGTTATAGATTATTATTTCATCCTATCATCTGAAGGGAACCTTGGCGTAACTTACAATAGACCATTGTGCTCCGGCCGTTCTCCGGACCCCGCATAGCGGGAGCTTAGTGCACTGGCCTGCTTTTTTGATTTCATCGTATCTTCCTAAAAAAAAAGAGAGTTGAGTGCTGATTTCTGTTTTTTTTTTCCAGGAGGACAGGTACATTTGATACAACTTCGTTTTCCATAGGCAGTACTAGAATCTCACAAGACAATTGAAGCCATAGAGAAATTAAAAATGTCAGGGGTATCATTAGCTGTGGCTCCTCGTTCAGAGCCAGATCATGAGACAACATCTTCCTCGACAAAACCTCAGCAAATTAAAGAACGAAATCCGCAGCAACAAGCTGTGGGTGTAATGGGATCACTTCGTGTAATTGAGCTGCAATTAGTCGCTTTCATTATGGTTTTCTCTGCCAGTGGTTTAGTACCTTTACTTGATCTGATTTTCCCAGCTCTTGCATCTGCATATCTTTTACTTCTTTCACGATTCGCCTTTCCATCTCTAGGCAGAAGTTCAACTTCTCAGGAGATATTTCAGGGCACTAAATTTTTTCGTCTTTATATGGTTGCTGGCACTACTGTTGGATTGTTCTTGCCATTGGCCTATGTTTTGGGTGGATTTGCAAGGGGAGATGAGCATGCGGTCCACTCTGCTACGCCTCATTTGTTCTTGCTCTCTTTTCAAATTCTAACTGAGAATATTATTAGTGGATTGTCCCTCTTTTCTCCTCCCGTTAGAGCGCTTGTTCCGCTTCTTTATACAGTTCGGAGGATCTTTGTCTTAATTGATTGGATAAAACATGTGTGGATCAACAAGACTTTGCCCGCCAACGCACAATTCAAGGTAATTAATGTACATTGATTGATTTTATCACCCCGATATAAGCGGTAGCTGAGCCATGATTCTCGTTATTAGGATGTCAACATCAACATATATTAGTATATATACGTAATTTAAAAAAAAAATTAACATTTTAGAGGAGGCTAAATCCAAGTAACTTACCTGTTGGAATTTTTGTTTTGCTTTCAGGATGTCGCATGGTATTGGTTTGGGAAGGGGCTGGCAGTGGCTAATCTGGTGTACTTTTCAGTCAACCTGTTTGGTTTCTTGATTCCGCAGTTTCTGCCACGGGCTTTCGAGAAGTACTTCAGGGACAGGAATGAGGTTCACACTAAGTTAGCTGAAGATAAGCAATCCCAAGCTATGAACAGAGCAAAACATACAGATAAAAAGGCAGATTAGCCAAAACGTGCAATGTTTTTGATTTCATTAGTATCTGGTTAATAGACTCTTTTTATTTTCAATTTCTGTTTGTGTTGTGCTATATTTTAGTGATGCACGGAAAGCGTTTTTGTTTGATGCTCATTTGATGTTAATATCATGATCCGAAGAGAATGCATGAATTATGTTTCAGAGTACTGGAATAAGAACAACGAAAGAAAAAGGAACTCGCTGTATTTGTTAATGTTAATTTGACAACCACCTTAAAGAGATTCTTGTAACATTCTTGTATAGGGTAAAATCGCTTTACATTAAAGCTGGAATCACAGAGTGACACGTGAAGTGGGCGGAAGATGAAGCTAAGTGAAAATCAAGAGGACAACAGTTTCGGTTGACACCGGATGGTTCCCGAATGGAATATTGTCGATGGGAGGAAATGAATATTTGTCAACCATATGACATTCAATGAAAAATATTTTTATTATTAAACAATATGTGGCTGTCACATAGTATTTTGGCATTCATGACATGTTGTTATATATTCATCAATTATTCTTATTATTATCATTTAAGAGGGGTTTTGACATTCATGACATGCCGTTATATATCTATCAATGATTCTTATTATTGTCATTTAAGAGGGGTTTGTTCCTATGACCTTGTTCTTTATAGGTCCCTAACCCCAAGGTATAGCTATAAATAGTGACTTCAAAAATCACAGTAATACACGAAAACTCTGACAAATTTATTTTGCACACTATTTTCAAACTAAAGAATATTTTATTTTTGTCTAACGTTATTTTTATTGCTGTCTTCGTAAACCTTGCTCCCGGAATTATTAAGTTATGTACTATTTTATCTCGATTTCAACTTGCCTTGCATTTTATTTAATTCATTTATCATTTTTGGGATCAAATCGATTCGTTTGTCTATAAATCACACTATAAATTCAACTGTACCGTTTTATGGGTAAAGAGTTTGGCGCCCTCCGGGGAGCTTAGACAGCTGCGTAATTGAATTGATCCTTGCATCTATTACTATCGTGTGTGATTGTTTGTTTCATTGCAAAAATAAATAAAAAAGGCAGCTAATGATGTCAACATCATACACAACGTTGAGGCGCAAGAGAATCTGCCTCAACATAAGGAATCGATCAGTGACACCCGCAACGAGGAGGACGTAGTAACTCCGATCCATGGCGGGCTTTATCCCCCGGGAGATAACTTCCAAAGACGCCGAGGACGAGAATGTTGCTGAAACTGTTAGGATCTTGAGGGAGCAACAAAAGGTTTTGTTGCTATCATGGGCCGTCTCTCAATGCAAGACCAGGCCATGGCGGAATTACTGAAGCAAACATTATAAGGCCCCTCCAATAATAAGAATGTAAATGGCCTTGTTTTTCCAAGCGCTCCCGCAAATCAATCATCTCAAAGGGTTGAAAATAACACCCTGAGGGGAGAAGTTGGCTTCAACGGAATTGGGGTGGATCGGCAATAGATCTGGTAGCAACAACAGCAATGATCCTGATCACGTGGACCTATGCCTTATAAAAAGAACTAAGCAGTCGTTGCAAATATAATCCGATTTACAAGTCCGGAGTCGAATCCAATAGGGAATTAATGTACTAATCACAACTGTTAGTTTCGCAAGAATTAAAGTAATTAACTTCCAAAAATATTGAATAATGATTTGAGTGTTTACTACTAACAACAAGGTAATTAAAAAACTATAATTTCATTACTAACAAAGCAAATGTTATAGACAAGATTGGAAAGGTCTACGGTTACGATTTCCCCTCTTATCGGAATCCTCTCTATTACGTCTCCTATAAATTTGCCTAGATACTCTCTACCGATCGTGAGCACTTTAGGTGTCGTAATTCTCTTCCGAGCAAATACAACAATTTACTACACGTATTCTTCTGAACTACGCTAGCTAGCACTATCACTAAGATCACACCAAGGTTTCGTTATTCCTAATCCCACCTTTGAACCCTCTTTATTGATCCCTCATATACGTTGGGAGTGATGTTGTTCAACAATTACCTAAATATGTACCCTTTTTCAAGTAATACACACTAAATAAGCATAGTCGATTGAGGGCCCTTCAATCAACCACAATAATCACATAGTTGAACAAGTAGAGAAAATTCAATGGAAAATTTATATTAAATGCAACAAAAATTTATCCTCCAAGAGGTTTCATCAAACTCTAGAATAAAGAGTTAAGCTACTAATAATTGTTTACACAACTACAATATATGAATTCATCACCAATAATAGTAAAAGGGAAGAAGGAAGATAAAACTTGTTTCCGAATCTTCCGTCTTGCTCCTTGCTTGTTCTTGCCTTCAAAGATATTGTGTAACCCTCAAAAAGTCATTCTTTGATGTATTTATATGACTTAGGGTTGCTAAGGGGCGGAATTTTCCAATCCTACTTCGGCTAGGAGAAGCTGGATTCCGCATCTGACTTCGCGCAGCGCGCGAACTTTGACGCGGATTCAGCTTTTAAAATTCTTCCATTTCGCGAAGCGATCCATGCCTTTGCTTCACTTCGCTTTTTTGTGCCTTCACTTTTCTCCTTTTTCGTGTCCGTTTTCGTGCCACACATAAGAATAGACGAGCTCTCAGTCTTCAATTTTTTCTCCTTTTTGCAATAACTTGATATCTTTTGCTCCATTATCATTCAAGCTCACGCCTACAAATAAGAAATATGTAATGAGTATAATTCACTTCAAATATCATGTAATAACCGCATTTCACACGACAAATGAGATGAAAGTACACTCAAAATCATACACTTTTGGTCATTTATCATCACCCCACACTTAGACATTTGGTCGTCCTCGAGCGAATAAAATTAAGCTCTTAGGCAAGAAATACATTTCAAAACATACTCAAGCATCACATCAATGACAATGGTTTATATCAACGCTTAGAACTTAGCATAAGCACTCTTCATACTTTTCCTCAAGCTTTACGTCATGCCAAGACTAATTACAATAATTATGTGACTCTATCTAACACCCTAGCCTCAAAATCTGACTACAATACATCCCAAACTAAAACTCGCTTCTTGTGCCAACTTAAAAACCAAGGACTTTACCAATCTTTCGCAAGTCATGTGCCCTTACCAACACAGCAAAGAGAGAAAGTAGTCCACACACTCAAACATAAATTTCAGTATATTTTAAGGACTCTCCTATCAAAAGAATTCGCTCACTCTCGCAAAAATAACTCATATGCCGCCCAAGTTCATACCATAGGCTTTCCCGTAGTGTAAGACTTGACTAAATTAAGTTCGCACATACTCAGATCAAGTGGAACTTTGTAGGTTGTAATGTAGGCTAAGGGAAGGGTATGATTTGAAAAAAAATAGTGACTATCCCTCCAAAGCACTTTAATACACTACACTCTCAAACACCTTCTCATTACGACCAAGTGAATATCATGTCGCGAACCAATACACGATTAGGCCCTTCTTCTTTAAGCATATCATCGCGTAGATGCTTACTAGCCCGGATCATACATGGGAGGTGTGCTTCCATGTCTGTTTCCTTTTTTTTTCACTCCCATTAATTTTTGGTGTTTCTAGCTAGTAATTCATTTAAACACAAAGCGCCTTCTTGGCCTTCCTATGGTTCCACTCAAAAGTTACCCGGTCTCTCTATTTACTCATATAGTGACTTAAGTGCTTTCGGAGGTAAATGGTGAATAAGATTTGATTAAGAACAAGGGAAATTTAGCTTGTAATGTGGGTGCCAAGGAAAAGGTTTATAGGCTCAAAAGGGTTGACTATGAATAATATTAGCACTGGTGGACAAAAAATGGCTCAATGGTCAATCAAAGAAATGCCTATATCATCTCCTAGTCTAACGATACTTAATCATTTCGTTTCGACTCACACACGGGGCAAGTTCTAGACTAGCTCAGGATGACATGGAGTACAACTCAAACTTCTCACCTCGCACAATGCGCATGACTTACTTAACACGGCTCGAACACGGCTCTCAAGTTAAAGCACCTAAGCATTGTCATCATAAAACTAATCCATATAGGAAGTACACCACAAGAGTCAAAAGATGAGAGTCAGAGTAAAGTCACATATACTCTCAAGCCATAGTCACAAGACTCAAGAAGAAAGTACTCAACACAAATGCTCCAGCTCTAAGCCCCAACATAAAATATGTCAAAAAGCATAGATACTCAAATTCTTCCAATTCCATTATCAGTTGGGAAAAAAACTTTTTGTATTTTACTTTAGACTTTAAACCCTCAAGAAAACTGTCTAGGCAATCCGTCGTCGGGCAAAGTCCACAAATTCTTTTACAAAGTTTGAGAAGGAAAAACTACCTAAGACTATCCGGTTCAAGAAAATGGCATCCTCGGGAAAGAACCGTGGTTTAAAGAAAACCTGGGATTACGCCAATGAAAAGCTGACTACAATTATACAATTACAATGGCCTTGAGTGTGATCTTGATAAAATATATAACTAGAAATTAAACACATGCCACAAAAATCAAATTCTGACACCCCCACCCCACACTTAAGAGAGTGCATTGTCCCTAGTTGTAAAATATCACATAAGCAAACAATAAATAATCAATAGTAGAGTGGGTGTCAAAAACTCCCTCGTCATATCTCAGGCTACGAGGGGGGGACTGGTAGCAAACCTCGGTCCGCACTGTTGATGGATCCTCCAATGCGATACCAGATGTGTCAACGGCTGCTATCATCTCACCCTACCTTGTCGGATCAGGCTCCCCAACAACAGCCTCTCGAACCTTTGTCGGCTCCTCAGTAGCACTGCCATCGGTAACACTCAAAGTAGACAATTCCGCATCCCCCAGCTCCTCAAAGTCTGTCTAGAGTCCAATGTGTCGTACCTCTCTCTGTCCACGAACAGCCTCTAGCAACACAATGAACTGCTCTTGCATCCACTGATCTCTAGTCTCCTGTGCGCCTAGCAAAGCACGGTCTCGTGCCTCTAACTCTACTCGCAACTGCTAAAGTGCGCCCTCCATATCAGTGATGTGCTCACCATGGCCCTTTTTCTTTATAGTCGCTTCTGATGGGTCCTGAACAGAGCAAATATCATGGACCGCCAACTCGGTGCTTCAAAAAATCTCATCTTCCTTCTCAGTCAATTTTTATTTTAGCAAGCAACGCAGCCAAAATATGCACAAAGTAGAGCGTCCACTGCATGTTCTTTCTGGTCTTCGCCATTTGACTTTGCAAGATAGCTCCAACGTTCACCGCAATACCTGTTACGAGGGCATATGGCAAGCATACTCGCTTCCAAATCAAAATAGACTTGTGCGTTGCTGGCATGAATCTGTTGCAGACCCAATTCAACCATATTCGAGCCTCCTTGTTCATGTATGTCTTTATCAACCCATCAGTCTCTTCTCAATCAGCTGGTCCTGATCCCCCATACAAGACCTCAAGTATGTGGTTCGTATTTGGTCTTTGCTCTCCAGTACTCTGAGTCGGACTGCGCAGGTATGCGGTAGTACTTATTTATTGCCGAGGTAGAGACATCAACTTGAGTCCTACGAACCCAAACACTATCATTACCCCCGTCAGTGTCCCAGTTTACATACAATTCACGCACAAGAGTCTAATTTTCCTCGCCCTTTGTGCCTTGAGAAAAGCGTGTCCACCCATTCTGCTCTTTTACTCGCAAAATACCCGTATAACTTGACCTGGTAGCCTCAAAATTCAATGGTCTTTCAAACAGTATCGGATTGATATACTTACTCTTTATATGCTTCCATTTGTTCCACGCACTTTCACTCACAAACTTCGTTTCCCACACGACCGTAGCACTCGGAACACTCAGCTCCCCTTCACCTTTTGGCAACTTAATCACTGCCGCCTCCTTATCAGATGAGTCATGTTCAGATTCTGACTCGACAACCTTTTTCGCCTTGCCCTTTCCTTCACCTCAGCAACTTTCCGTTTCTTAGCGGGTGGTGGCTTTGAAGCCCCCTTTCCAAATTGTACTGGAACCTCTCTTGGCCTAGACGTCCGTGCTTGACGCGCCCTTTGCTGTATTTGTGCAGGACGCTCAGTGCTCAGATAGGTGGCCTTAGGGTCCACCTTGGAAGTTCCAGTCTTTTCCTAATCATGCCTAGCCTTTGTTCGTGCCTCTGTATCACCTTCTCCGCTACATTCTTGTTAGTTGGTGGTTTCTTTGGGGGTGGGTTACCACTACCATCGGCTTTATGGCTTCTAGTTGGTGTTTTCGAGACGGCCATATCACCTACAAAAGATACAAAACACATATTAGTATAATGTATAACATTAAGTTATAGCGGCATACATCGCACCCAACACGTAGCCCGAAAGCGTAAGTGTGCAACCAGGGTACAAGTGCCTACTACAACTTGATGACAGTGATATAAGGTTACTTAGCATTATTGAAAACAAGTGGGTAGGCCGACGCACACGTCATGGGCAAGTCGTGCCTAAGTTGGCCACGGGTTGACATTTGTTCTAAAATGAATACAATTCAAGTGAAAAGACCCCCAAACGGCTACCCTGCACTCAAGAGATGTTCATATTACCAAAACAATGAATCTTGCTACTTAGAATTCACAAAACCTATCAAAGTTCTCATTCGGGCAATTTTTCAAGCATCTTATGTGCATAATTTCTACCCTCAAGTTTCAATGCAAGCAACATGTGTTTTGCCCTCCTAATTTGAGTGAGGTGGTGGAAATTGTAGTTTACACCTCACTATGAATAAAAATAACAAAAATCTAGAGAAAACTATGCTCCAAAATTTAATATTCAGTTACTCTACCTAAAATAAACCATAACAAGAAACCACAAACAAGAAAAATAAAATACAAACACAAAGTTGGCGCAAGGGACTAGGTTTAGGGGAGTTGCTTCTTGGGGTGGGGCTTAACAGAAAAAACCTAAGAGGGGAGGGAACAGAAGAATGGAATAGTAAACGAACAAAGAAAAGAAAAATAAATAAATAAACAAAATACTTACCTAAAGCGTTTCGGGGAGGAGGCAGAACAAAGAGTGGGGATTGGGAATAACGGAAAAAGTAGAAAACGGGCGTGATGTTTTGGACTGGAAGAGATGGTGAAATTGACAGGGTGGACATGAGGGAGATGAAACAGGGGTTTGGGGTGTTGGAAGTAATATAACAGGAATAACTATTAGCTTTGAAGAAAACAAAAAGAAAAAAAAATATAAAGAAAAATTAACAATTCGCGAAGTGGGGCGTGCCATGCCCCAACTTTACTATTTTTTTCGTGTGTGGCTGGCCTGGGCCGCGTCTACCTTCGCGCTAGACGCAGATTGCCAATGTTGGCGATTTTTTTAGCTGTTCAAATTTAGCCACTTTTCGCCTTTTTAATGATTTCTTCATCCCGAGTCATTCCAATTTGCACAATCTCATTCTTGTAACATTTATAAACATGTCAATATTTTCACAATTGAAAATCAAACACGAAAAATAAAGAAAAACATAAAAATTGGGTTGCCTCCCAACAAACGCTTGATTTAACGTAGCGGCACGAAGAATTACAACAAAACCATGGGTTGCCTCCCAAGAACCGCCTGATTTAACGTCGTGGCACGACTCGGTCTATCCCTTATCAAGGATCTTTCAAGTAGAAGGTCGAGGTCACTTTATCTTCCTCAACCATTGTCACGCCCCAAACTGGGGGGCGACACCGGCACCCAGTGCCTCACATATCCTTGCGTACCAACTTGCAATTAAAGGACTCTGAACATATGATGTCATACTTTGGCCATGGGCCACATTGCAAGACAACAGCGAATGCTGACTAAATGTCAATATAAAACTGGGCCGACAAGGCCATCATAAGTATTACCGCTGACAAACCAACCAAATATACATACAAGGCCTGCAAGCCCAACATACTGCACTAACTGCCACGATATGTCTACAAGCCTCTACTGGTGGATATAATGTGATGGGAACAGCTCCCCGACCTACTCATAACATATATACATATATACACAAGATGTACATAAAGCTCTAGACCCGACAACTCCGAAAGGCATGAAGCTTACCGATCAAGCTGTACTCGGGCAACACTTAATGAGGAGGCCTACCCGTCTATTTGTCTGAACCTGCACGCACGAAATAGTGCGCCCCCAGAAAAGGGACGTCAGTACGGAATAATGTACCAAGTATGTAAGGCAATATACTGAAAGCTGAAACTGAACTGATAATATAATAACTACAAGTAGCTGGAAATCAACGATAATCTGAAGATATGCTTACCTGCTGATACTGACTCAACTCTCTCAATATAGTAAGTAAAATAGTTGTCCGGCCCTATAAGGCTCGGTATATATATATAACTGCTCTGCCGTAGTAGGCTCGCTCATAGGAGCTCGGCCATACTAGGCTCTGTATCTCGACCAACTGGGCTCGCTCATAGGCGCTCGGCCATAGCAACCTCGGTATATAGCTTACCATCTGATCAGAGGTTGCCCAATAGGGGCCTGCCCATCGATTATAGCTCGATGGTAATGAAAATTCTTTAATACTGTATATATATAAACTCTCTGCTCTTTTGACTGGAAGAAGGAAATACTCAATTGAATATGATGTCCCGATAAGGAGAATATTGTAACTTACAAAACTAGGAAAATGTACGTAACTTGCGAGACTAGCAAAATATACGTAAAAGCTTATACGCATTGGCCCACAGGGTGCCCCAATAGGGCCCGAATGAAAGACCCAAGCCTACATGAATGACATGAACCATCAAAGTCCTACAAATGAAGACTTTGCCATATCAAGCCTGCTTTCCTCGATAAAAGCCCACAGAAGGGCCAAAGCACAACAAGCCTACTCATCATCAAAGCAAGTCCAAGCCCATGCAAAAATGACCTCATTGTCATGGGAGCCCTTTCCTTACTCCTCAATATAGTCGCAGGTTCTATACATTAAGATTTGCAGCACCTATTCAGGAGCTGTAGGATATGAATTGTTCTTTATGCCTCGTTATCACTTGTGTAATGAGGAGATCATGCAAAAGGAAATAAGGCCTTAGCCTTAATATACCTGGAGTAGGAAAAAGTCTGTATGATATGCTTGGAAAAGGTTGCACCGTACTCTGTTAAAATCGCAAAATTTTTACGTTATTAAGCTTCCCATAATCCTCGTTGGATTTTGGTTGACAGATGTTTTGTTGAAGGTTGCTAACGTTCTAGTTGTAAAAATTTTGATTGAATGGCTAATGTTGAATCTTGGTTGAAAGAAATTTTTGTTGTAAGAATGCTTAACATTCTGATGGTAAGTCTTTAGTATGGAAAGTGTAAGAATGGAATGAATGTGTAACATGGTGCCACCTAACAAGAAATGAATCTTAGTCATTTCTTTACAATATGGCTAGCTGCCATGTTTTGGGGTGGGAATTATTAATTTTTATCCAACTTGTTTGTTAATTAGGTAACGTCTCGTTATCCGATAATAAATCAATTACCTGCACAATTAAAAATTGTCTCCAATTATTTAAAATTTTACTTATTTTTAATAAACCCTTTTATATATCATACTATCATGGTCATATGGTGCATTGTATGGTACTAGTCCATAAATATCGAGTATTAACGCTCGGCCCGTATTTTATTCCAACATGCCAAACTTGGACAAAAATTCATTTTCTTTGACTTTCTTCCCCTTTCAACTTCACGAATTTACTCATCACTTGTGAAATAGCATAATCCTTATAATCTCCAAGTAGTCTTTTCCATGGACTGATGTCAATTACCTTACGACAAATTCAACGTACAATACTACAGGGTGTAGCATCATAATAATTTAATATTGCGAGGCGTAACATCATTGTAATGTAATATTGCAAGGCATAACATCATCATAATATAATACTGCGAGACATAATATCGATGTAATATTGCAAGGCGTAACATCATTCCCCCCTTTTGAACATTCGTCCTCGAATGTTGACTGATGCTCTTATCATTTTCATAACTTATAGCTCTTGTGAATACCTTAATACTCTCCTTGCCATTTAGGCAGTTGTTCTATGAACAAATCCAAAGGCCAGGGCATTCCCCCATTTAGGCCTCTTTCCTACGCCATGACTTGTGATCGAATTCCTTCCAATCTCGTAACTATTGCTACCTCCTATCATGCAGCCTCTACGATACTGACCTTGTCAGTGTGCCTATGCGACTTTTCTCTCCTTTTTCCTCTAGCTTTTAGCCAATCTCTAGGACTTACTTTGTAATAATACAAGGCTTAATAGGATGCCTCTCTGTGGAGCTATAGGTGTACTGAAGTTATTCGCTCGGTACTTTGTAGGACTTTCGAATATGGCTATATCTTATTTCATAGATCTGATTATCTTCGTATGACTTTACTGCATCTACGTAGGTCATACTATACCATATTTCTTACTTCGATTTATCGTTACTAAGGTCTGCAACCAACTCCAGGTTACTTTCACTGCTTATCCTTAAGACTGATGGTCTAATCTCATCTCATATTGTTGAACTTTTATCTATCTATTGTTGATTCACCTTAATGTTGATTTATCATCTACCACTGATAATTTGATCTTTTATGTAACATCGCCGCTAGGGCTTGCGTCTCATTGGGGATATCTGGAGTAATTGGATTGATCCACCTAGGGGTGATACTATACTTTCATAACTGTACTTTATAGCATCCCAATGTGACTCACCTTATATGGGTATTTTAGTCCCTTACAATTCATGAAATCCTCTTCCCCCCCCCCTCCCTTTTATCAAATCATTACTGAAGCGAAGGCCCACACGTCATCCTTTATTTATTACAATTACACCCTCATTCTGGTAACAGGGCAACATCCCATCTCTTCTAAATGCTACTAGTCTTAGACTCTTTTGAGTTCATTCAGGCTATATTGGGCTTTCTATAACTTAGAGGAACCATCATCTCCTTTGTTTTCGTGGGCTTAATCCCGAGGACTTATCCATTTTTGTCACCTTCTCACTTGCCTTTTTCTTATCCTTACTCTTGTCTTTCTAAATCCTTGTCTTTCTATCATACTTTAGCTTGCAATCGATTCCCTTATGCTTTTTCTAAAACATCAAGCGAGACATCGCATCGTCTCTAACTCTTCTTTTACTCTCTAATCAGACCTTTCGGTACTTAGAAATCATAGGCTGGAAGGTACGCCACTGACGATGCTACTATTATTTCTGGATACTAAATCCCAGCGCTCTACTCATTCACCTGAAGTATGGACCACTCTCATCCTTCTATACTTGAGTATTTCGTACGTTGTTCACTTTTACCTTACTTTAAAATATCACCTCACACTCTTTTATCTCTTTCATAACCTCCCTCCCACATAGGTTTAAATCACATCCACCATTTGAAGCTCTATAATAATACTTGCACCTCCGGTGCCTATATAATCCGGTGGGAGCTCCATACTGAATTCTTATGAGGCTGGTATTTTTTTCTAACCGGCTTTATCGTAGAGCCGTTATAGAATATTGTTGTTGTGCTATCTCTCTTGTACCTCTGATATTAAGAGTGATTCTGCTATGTTCTCAATCATGATTCCTATAACTTCTAGGTCCAATAATCGAATTCCTGATTTACTTTGTTGATGTAACTCTTTAGTTTCCTCCTTCTTCTAATTGGTCTTTATGTAGGCTTAAGCTATCTTCCGATCTACGGTTCATGGTATTAGTTATTCTGTTTAGTCTTTCATGGGTGATGAGGAATATTCATGATGCAATCCTTTAACAATTCAATCCTTCGTCTATGACCTGGGCTCAATTCTTTCATTTAACATATACCAGAATCTTCTACGGCTGTATATGCTGCATGAATAAAACTCCAAACTCTTAAGTGAGTTCATAACGTAACTAACTCGGGATCATTGACCAAATAATTCCTTTCATTCCTTCTTAGCTTTCTTTAATGTAAGCTATTACTTTTCCTGGCCATTCTGCCCCCTTGTTGCGTGCATACTTAGCTTATCTTAGTTGCCACGCATGCCAGAGTTTTCGTGCAACTCATATGATCTCGAAAATCACTTTTAATTTACTTCCCGTTCATTAGCCACGGTAGGTGCCACTTTCCTTTAGATTGCTTACAATGTTGTTGTGAGACTGTTGTTACACGATAATCTCCTCTTTAGGTAGTTGTGCTTAGGTTGAAGGCTTCTTCCTTATTTCCTCATCTAGTCTTTCGTAGTAGTACTTAAGGAGAATCCTTGACTCTGATAAAGTTGTGAACTTACTACGGACCTTTTGATGTCCTTCCTTACCTATAATCGTCCATAGTTGCTTACCTCCATGCCCTTGTGCTTGTAGGGTTGCTCCTGAACTGATATTCTCACTGCCTTCCCAGTGGCACTTTCTTTTATCCTCGTAACACTTCTACAGTACCTTTAACTACCCCGACTCCTATTTGAATATATCTCAAGTATTATAATGACATTACTGCGAGGCTGAATTCTCCATGTTGGGGTTTACTACATTTATCTTGCATGATCTGCTGATTTGTCTGTAACTTCTTTTCTAGTCATGACTAGGCTCTTCCTGGATCAACTACTAACTATTTGTCGGCCCATTCTCATATCCATATTCCACGTAATCTTTCTTGGGTTATTTCCTTGTCTTAACTTACCTCACGTACTGGCTCCTTAACTATCAATAACATCCCGGGCAGGTGTCGACGCCCCCTTTTTCTAAAGCGAAAATCGAGTTTACGACATTTGGGAAGACAACTCTATTCCCGTTTTGGAATTGGGTTTTTGGATTTAAAGAGTCGCCACCTAATGATTAAGTGCATTAGGACACTAAGGGTTTTTGAGTTGGAAAACTAGAGTTCGGGTAAGGGCTAGAAATTATCTCAAGGGGAAGGTGTTAGGCACCCCTCAAGATCCACTAGTGTGGTTCCCGGCCATGCTATGTTGTGACTTTAATGCAAATAGATACACAAATAATTTACACATAAGGGTTGCAAATAAATACGTGACAAGTATGAGGGCTCAAGGTCTAGATGATCTACAATTTGTCTAAAAAGGGGGACTAAACGCAAAAAATTAATCAACACATTTAATAAACAAAGAAGAAGAATTCGGAAGAAAAGGCATAATGCAGTAAAATTAAGGAAGAGTTTTGAGTAGTTGAAAAGACAGGATTTTAGATATTAAACAAAGTTGTATAAGAAAAGGGGTCCAAGATTTATATATCACATGGATCATCCACACAACACCGGTAATCAATTGTACGCGTAGTGTTATCGTGTGATCATCATCTCCATGTCTACCCTTCCCACCCCGTAAAGGTTATTTAAACGTGTGGATTGGTCACGAATGCTTATTGCGTGCTATTACCCGTCCCGTCCTATAAGTCCTAGAGGGTATTTAGGACCACTATCCCTACAGGGTAAGGTCTAGGCTGGACCCTTAGGTTTAAAGGACAAAATGCTAGGCGACATACATAATAAGTAGGACTTCACATAAAGGGGAACACACAAAGGCAAATAAGAGGCTCACAGATCCCTCACAAGTAAACCTGTAACTAGCACGTCTCAAACACAGTTAAGGTCTAAAAAGAGTTCAAAACAGGAAGGTCGGAGAAGATAAATTGCAGAATAAGCCTAAGATTTAAAACTAAGTGCCTTGAAGAATGTTCGATTTTCAGAAAGATGAATAAAAGACGGCAGTAAATTGCAGCAGTTCAGGAATTAGTAAAAAAAAAAGGGACAGATAAACTTGTTTAAAACATACTTTGAAAATATAGTAGTAGTATTATAGTAACCTACCAAAGCACGATTCTGGACAAGCAAACAACTCAGTAAAAAGCATGATAAAACAGAGGCACGATTCCGGGACAAAAAAATGGGACTGGAGTTTTGACAGAACAAATTTTATAGAAGCAAACAACGGATAAAGTTCATAAGTTAAAAGCGGCTGAGTAGTTCTGAAGAATGATTAATCGATTTGTATTAGGCCTAAAGCTTTCCTAGGTGTCTTATTCATTGCCTAATTACCTTAAAGGTGAACATGCATATTAATCCCAGTTTTAAAGGACGCGATTAATCAAACCTGCATTATTAGCTTAAACATACTGGTGAGGCATTTCGCAAATTGTAACTCAGACAAAAATATAAATCCTAAGTAACATGGTATCTAATGCACGTAAAGGTCCTAAAAACATGGTATCTAAATGCCAGTGAAAATGCAGCATTAGTTTTAACAGTTATTTGTGAATCATTAGCTAGTTGTGAATATGAAGTGAGTATGACAACTGACTGAAAGTAAAGAGTCTAAAAACAGGATCACTACTACATGAGATGCATGTCCTATACATGATGTCTATTGCACAAATAGGTAAGTAAAGCCCTACGAGCATGTTTTCTACCCATAACTTTAACTAAGCATGCATAACCCCAACCCATTTTCATTATAACCCCAATCAGTTGTTTACAAGTTATTACAAACCATGATAGCTGAATTACATAATGAAAAATAAAATAAGAAGCTACTCTATAGGGAGCCTTCAACCAGGCCCAATCCTTACTTCTTTCGAGTTTCACAGCTATAGTCTGGGTGCGGCAAAGCTCCCTAGGGCCCCATTGGGTCCCTGGCCAATACCAGCACCCAAACATTTACCAAAAATATTGAATAAGTGCGGCGTAGAACTCCCAGCCTTGTGCATCAAAGTTCAGTGGGTATTCACAGACACCCAAAGCAATGCTTACACGAAAGGGGGGCAGAACCTACTTTCTAAGAATTGTGAGGGTGTCATAGAGTTTTAAAAAAAGTTGGGTTTGAAATACCAGTTTTTGAAGAAAATAGTTCCAGAGAACAACTGGGAGTTTGTTTTATAAAAACAAGAAAGGAAAGAAACAGGACAACCACAACTCAGAAGATATGCAGAGTTCAGGAAGCAAACACAAGTAGGGATGGGGACTGGGGGACAGTTAAATCACATGGCAGAAGTAAACATATACACAATTAGCCATTGAACTAAAGTTACAGCATAGTTATCGCATAGTGTTCATGCCAAAGTCCAACAGCATTAAGTGTCAGACAGAGTCACACATTAGATCATATAACACTTAGGTGGAGGGGGTACAAGTTTGTAGGGGTAGATTTTAGGCAGAGGATGAAAACACATAAGAAAATATTGGTCATGCTAAGATAAGAGGAAAGATAAGCACATGGACAAAACAAGTATGCTAGCTTTATAGGAATCAAACAAAGTCATAGTGGATCACACAAGGGGGAAGCAAGAGATATATTAGACTAAAGGGAAAGGGAAATCACAAAGACATGCTAGTTACAAGGTAAAAAATAGAACCGTAAGTGAAAACACAAATGGAATAACAAGAATCTTAACATGAACTGAAACATGTTGTTTTGGAATACTATAGACTTAAACTAGAAACATACCAGTCAAGAGTGAGAATAGAACAACAAGGTACAGAGAGGCAGAGTAACAGGGCAATAGTATGCAGAACAAGAAAGAGAGCAGCAGGACAATAGTATGCAGATGCAAGAGAGCAACAGTAATTACTCAGTCTTGTCTTTCAGCCGACTGAGTGATCAGTAAATAATACGAGAAGCAAAGAGAATATGTATGAGAGTAAGAGAGAACTTAGTATGCTCTGTGTGTATGTGTTTGTGTATGGCTTAGTGATATTTCGTGTGTTATGCAAAAGAGAATAGAGTATTTATAATGCTGAAAACGAGTAAGAAAAATAAGGTAAGGAGTACTAGTTTTACATAATTATGGAAACAATAATCAATCAGCATCAATTAAAGACACAGACTCCTCTAATTAGGGAATCAAGTTCAAACGGTACAATCATAGCTAAATAAGGAAAAGGAATCAACTCATAGACTGATTTTAACCTAATTAAAGCAGTAACTTCATGTGGCATATAATAAAGGCCAAAATACAAGAATGTTTTAACAAGGAAGATATTATTGCACACAAGTAAGGCAGACATTGAAATTAGTTCTGAAAAATCAATCAATATACCACGGATGAGACTGAATTCAGAAATCAGTGCTAATTAGGGAAAGCATCTCACAAATAAGGAAGAAGTAACATAATTGTAGGCCAAAACACACAAAAGCATATATTCAATGAAAATATCACAATTTTGCGGAAAAGATGCATAGAATCGATTGAAGCTTTAAATAAACAGAGTAAGTCCAAACCTAATAATCATCAAATTACACTATACAATCAGAGAAAGCCCTTAACAGGGGTCATAGAACAGTAAGAGGATTTAAGACCCCTAACACGAGAAATCATCAGAGGATACATGAACACAAAGAAAAACACACATAGTCAAAACGGGCTAGGAAAGAATTAGGGCTTTCCAACGCTAGTAACTCAGATACAATGAAAAACGTAAGACGGATCGTTCAAAATGTAGTAAGAAATCACTAAACTAGAAGTAAAAAACCATTTTTGAAAAGGGGTTAAGAAACACTAAATTTTAAAAATTGAACGGATCGTTTAAAGATGAGGCTTCATCAGAGAAAAGAACATAGAAAAACTTCGTAAATACTGTAGATCTAAGAGTAGATCTAAAAATAATTGAGGGACAACCATAGGGTTAGGGTTTCGTGCGAACCCCAGAGAAGAGGAAGACCTCAGAGATGGCATCCGGCTTTAAAACCGGAAAAGGTTGTAGACCATTAACTCAGTGGTCGGGGAGGCCGAAAGTGGCATCGGAAATGGAGGCCAGAGACACCGTTTCCAGCTCACTTGAGACACAGGGTATCACAGGACACGGTGAGAGGTAAGTAGATGACCAAGAGAGATGAAGAACCAAGGTTTTCGTTGAGAAACCAAACGCGACGAAGATAGACAGAAAGTCATCAAGAGGGAAGAGAGTCTAAAGGAGACTTCTCAGAGAGTCACAGAGAGGGATCGAGAGATAAGAGAGAATTGAGTCGTGAAAGAAATGAGTCGGGGAGAGGGGGGTAAGTGACAGGGTTTAATTAAGGGTAACTTAATCTGGGCGTTGATCTCATTTGATCAACAGCTCAGATTAAAACTAGAATTGGACCGTGCGGGTCTGAAAATGGGTGTGGGTTGGGGTTTGGATTTTAAATGGGTCGTTTGATTAAGGGGTGGAATTGGGTTAAATCGGTGCTACAATTGGCAATTGAAAGGTATGTTATTATAACATAACCAATTTTCTCCCCTCTAATTTATCAATAAAAATAGTTAAAATGATTTGAAAAATGAATTAAAAAGCAACTGAACTCATTATTAATATATAATATTAATCTAAAAATACTTGGGAATAATTTTATAATTGGTAAAATGCACATTAACTAATAATAGGCTATGGATTGCCATTTTATGCGATTTTAGTTTAAAAAATATCAAATAGATTTGTAAAAAATATGCAAAAATCACCTTTATTATATCTTGGTGTAAATATGAGAATAAAAATAAGTTGTTCCCCAGAAATGATAGTCTGGAAATGATTATTGAATTTTATACTATTAAAATAGACAACAAATTGATTTTAAAATCTTTAAAAATAAGGAAAAAAATACCCAAAACTCTTGGGCATGCTTACATATGCATAGATCGGANATATGCAATTAGCTTAAAAAATACCAAATAAATGTATAAAAATATACAAAAAATTTCCCCAATTATATCTTAGGGTAAATAAGAGAATGAAATAAATTATTCACAAAAAATGCTAGTTTGGGAATAATTATTGAATTTTGTAGTATTAAAATAGACAATAAATTGGTTTTAAAATCTTAAAAAATAAAGGAAAAATACCAAAACTCTTGGGCATGCTTACATATGCATGTACATGCTATTTTGAGAATATTTTGAGTATATAAAATACATAGGGAAAAATTGGGTATCAACAGCTGCCCCTCTTTACCCGGGAAGGACGAAAGAGTTGTCGGGTAAAGATATGATGACCAATTTTGATCGCGAGAAACGACTTGCAAAGGTTTTGACCGTGCTCTAGTTTCTGAGTTGCCTACATATCCCTGGTTTTACAGGAATCAGGTCATATGTAGTTCAGGATGCATCGACGGAGTATGCCGATGGAGGTTTTTGAAGAGACAGGCGCAATATTTAGGTTGGGAAGGGTGATCAGGTACTGATGGTCTATGAGAACCGGAGCGAGATCGCTCCTGCTGTAATGGCCGTGGCCAGCTGACGTACCTGCAATTAAGTAATACAAGCATATCGTGCGGAATTTTAACGTGATCCAAGTTCCCGTTGGACCATGAATGTTGTCTTTAGACAGTTAGGATGACGTCCTCAGACCATGATGTCCTGGGCCGTGAAGCGCATAATAAAGGATTCGCAGGCTGTGAAATGACGTTCTCGGGCTATGATAATGGTGCCTCCGAACCATGATGCCTTTGAATAATGATGTGCAGAATATAAAGCGGGGTCCTCAAGCCATGGCATGGGTTTCTCGGGCTATGAAGATGGTGCCTCCGAACAATGACGCCCTTGGACAGTTTGGCGGTATTTCAGCCTATGAGATGCAAGATTTGGCGGTATTTCAGCCCATGAAATGCAAGATTTGGCGGTATTTCAGCCGATGTGAAGGAGAAATGTAAATGGCAATATTTCAGCCGACAGAAATTTAAATAAAGCTGGTGATGTTTCAGCCGATGTAGAAAAATGTAAATGGCGATCTTTCAGCCGACAGGAATTTAAATAAAGTTGGCGATGTTTCAGCCGATGTAGAAAAATGTAAAATGGCGATATTTTAGCCGACAGGAATTTAAATAAAGCTGGCGATGTTTCAGCCGATGTAGAGAATGTAAATGGCGATATTTCAACTGACAGGAATTTAAATAAAGCTGGCGATGTTTCAGCGATGTAGAAAAATGTAAATGGTGATATTTTAGTCGACAGGAATTTAAATAAAGTTGGCGGTGTTTCAGCCGATGTAGAAAAATGTAAATGGCGATATTTCAGCCGACAGGAATTTAAATAAAGTTGGCGGTGTTTCAGCCGATGTAGATGGGTGTAGAGCTTAACCTCGGAAGGCAGAATTGTAGCCTTATGCAATGCAAAAATGCAGATGGAGACAGTGCTAGTCTCGGAAGGCAGAAAGGTAGCCTTATGCAATGCAGAGAAAAATGCAGAGGAGACAGAGCTTAGTCTCGGAAGGCAGAAAGGTAGCCTTATGCAATGCAAAGAAAAATGCAGATGGAGATAGAGCTTAGTCTCGGAAGGCAGAAAGGTAGCCATATGCAATGCGAAAAATAAAAGTGAGGAGTAACGAAATCTCTTAGCTGGTAGATGATAGCTGATAGTTGATTGTCATTGGGGCTGTTCGGAATGTCGTGCGCGGATAGCACTTGTAAATGGGCGATGATCTTGAGAATTGTATTCCTGAAAAGTGTGAGTTTGTAATCGTATCCGATGATTCTATGTTTTTGGGGTGCCTGCGTTTAAAGAAAGATTGTGAGTTTTGTCAGGGGGAAGGTTAGTTCGTCTTCCCGTGGACTTCGCTTGTCCTACTCGGCTCTTGCTTTCATTTGGGGTAGTGTTGCTAAACGAAGCTATTTTGACGGTTGCCGTGCATGATTTAGTAAAATAAAACATGATGTAAATACATAAAGGTAAAATGGTTTTAGATGAACCGATGATTGCGACACGGTTCAAGATATTGCAACCTCTTTTGCTTCGGAATTTTGAGGGTCCTCCTCAAAATTCTGCCCCAGTTTACTGGGCCGGTGCCTCTGACGGCTGCGCGCGGTGGATGGTGAAAGTTAACTTCGAAATTTTGAGGGTCCTCCTCAAAATTCTGCCCCAGTTTCCAATATCGGGGAAAATGGAAATTTTATTGAATTGTGACCGAACCCATAGGGCTGCCTACATATCCCGTCTTAAACGGGAATCAGGTCAGCCGCAATTCAAATTACATCATAAAGGAATCAATAGTAGTTACACATAGTATCGTTTCACTGCATCTGAATTGATCGTCTTCGGCCAAACTTCTCCGTCCATCTCTGCAAGTATGAGGGCTCCCCCGGTTAGAACCCGGTGAACCATGTACGGACCTTGCCAGTTGGGAGAAAATTTTCCTTTGGCTTCGTCTTGGTGCGGAAAATCTTCTTCAGTACTAACTGCCCTGGCGCAAACTGTCTCGGCCTGACTCTTTTGTTTTAAGCTCTGATCATTCTATTCTGATAAAGCTGACCATGGCAAACTGCATTCAGTCTTTTTCCGTCTATAAGGGCTAATTGCTTGTAGCTACTTTTTACCCATTCTGCATCTTGAAGTTCTTCTTCCTGCATAATTCGCAGGGAGGGAATTTCTACCTCGGCTGGGATGACTGCCTCGGTACCGTAAACCAACATATAGGGTGTCGCCCCAGTCGATGTGCGGACTGTGGTACGGTATCCCAGTAGAGCGAATGATAACTTCTCATGCCATTTCTTGTGTTTCTCTATCATTTTCCTCAGTATCTTCTTGATGTTCTTATTGGCTGCTTCTATAGCTCCATTCATCTGAGGCCTGTAGGCTGTAGAATTCTTGTGCTTGATCTTGAAGGTCTCACACATTGCTTTCATCAGATCACTGTTGAGATTGGAACCATTGTCAGTGATGATTGACTCTGGGACGCCGAACCGGCAAATGATACGGTCGCGAGCGAAGTCTGTCACAACCTTCTAGGTTACTGCCTTATATGATGCTGCTTCAACCCATTTGGTGAAATAATCAATCGCCACTAGTATGAACCTGTGCCCATTTGATGCGGCGGGCTCGATAGGTCCAATAAAATCCATCCCCCAAGCGGCGAACGACTATGGTGAGCTAGTTGCATTGAGCTCGTTAGGAGGCACCTTTATCATATCTGCATATATCTGACAGCGGTGGCACTTTTGGACATACTGGATTCAGTCTGTCTCCATGGTCATCTAGAAGTAACCGGCGCAGAGTATTTTCTTGGCTAAGACGAAACCATTCATGTGCGGGCCACAGGTCCCTGCGTGAACCTCCTCCAACAACCCGGATGCTTCCCTTGCCTCGACATACCTTAGTAATCCCAAATCGGGAGTCCTCCTATACAGGATTCCTCCGTTGTGAAAGAAGTGATTGGATAACCTCCGCAATGTGCGCTTCTGAGTAGTGTTTGCAAGCTCTGGATACTCTCTTATTGACAAATATTTCTTAATGTCATGGAACCATGGCTTTCCGTCTGCCTCTTCCTCGGCATGAGCGCAATAGGCAGGTTGATCCTGGATTTTTACCGGGATGGGATCAATGAAGTTCTTATCTAGATGCTGAATCATGGATGATAGAGTGGCCAATGCATCGGCGAACTCATTCTGGATTCTGGGGACATGTCAGAATTCCGTTTTTGTAAACCTCTTCCTCAACTCTTGTACATGATGCAAGTATGGTAGTATTTTGGAGTTCTTGGTTGCCCATTCTTCTCGGACCTGATGTATGAGCAAATCTGAGTCCCCGATCACTAGTAACTCCTGAACACTCATGTCAATGGCTAGTTTGAGCCCTAAGATTCAGGCTTCGTACCCGGCCATGTTATTGGTGCACGGGAACCTGAGCTTGGCGGACACCGGATAATGCTGACCTGTTTCTGATACTAGAACTGCTCCTATGCCAACTCCCTTAAAGTTTGCTGCTCCATCGAAAAACATTCTCCAGCCATCATAGGATTTTGCAATGTCTTCTCCTATGAAAGATACCTCCTCATCAGGAAAATACGTCTTTAGAGGCTCGTATTCTCCACCCACGGGGTTTTCGGCAAGATGACCGGCTAGTGCTTGTCCTTTGATCGCTTTCTGAGTCACGTAGACAATATCAAACTCACTCAGAAATATTTGCCATTTGGCCAGTTTGCCCATGGGCATGGGCTTCTGAAAGATGTACTTTAGCGGATCCATCCTTGATATAAGATAGGTGGTGTAGGCACAGAAATAATGCCTCAACTTCTGAGCTGCCCAAGTCAGAGCACAACACGCGTTCTAGTAGGGAATACCGGGCCTCGTACGGGGTAAACTTCTTGCTAAGATAGTAGATGGCTTGCTCCTTTTTTCCCGTTTCATCATGTTGTCCTAAAACACAGCCGAATGCTCCATCCAGCACTGCAAGGTAGAGTAATAGTGGTCTACCCGGTTCGGGCGGGACCAAGACTAGCGGCGTTGACAGGTATTCCTTGATTCTGTCGAAGACCCTTTGACAATCATCGGTACATTTAGTGGCGGCGTCTTTCTTCAACATCTTAAAGATTGGTTCACAAATGACAGTGGACTGGGCTATGAACCAGCTGATGTAGTTGAGTCTCCCCAAGAAACTCATAACCTCCTTCTTGTTCTTTGGCAGTGGCAATTCATGGATGGCCTTGACCTTTGACGGATCTAGTTCTATTCCTCGTCGACTTACGATAAACCCAAGCAGTTTTCCGGCAGGAACCCCGAATGCACATTTAGCGGGATTCAGTTTCAGGTTATACCTTCTTAATCTGTTGAAGAACTTTCTTAAATCTCCCATATGGTCAGTGGCTTTCCTGGATTTGATGATGATGTCATCTATATACACCTCAATTTCTTTGTGAATCATGTCATGGAAAATTGTAGTCATGGCCCTCATGTAGTTGGCTCCAGCATTCTTTAATCCGAACGTCGTCATCTTATAACAATACATCCCCCACGGCGTAATGAAAGTTGTTTTCTCCGCGTCTTCTTCGTCCATCCATATCTGATGATATCCGGCAAAACAATCGACAAATGACTGCAGCTCGTGCTTGGCGCAGTTGTCAATTAGGATGTGTATGTTCGGCAAGGGGAAGTCGTCTTTCGGACTGGCCCGGTTGAGGTCCCGGTAGTCAACACAGACTCTGACCTTCCCGTCCTTCTTTGGCACTGGCACAATGTTGGCTAACCATGTTGGGTACTCCACTACCCTGAGGACCTTGGCTTTGACTTGTTTAGTAACTTCTTCTTTGATTTTCAAACTTATGTCTGGCTTGAACTTTCTGAGCTTCTGTTTTACCGGCGGACATGTCGGATCTGTTGGCAATTTGTGAGCTACAACAGATGTATTGAGACCGGTCATATCATCATATGACCAGGCAAATATGTCCTCATATTCCTTTAAGAACTCCGTGTACTCTTCCTTTTCTGACGGTGACAAGTGAACACTGATGCACGTTTCCTTGACATTCTCTGTATTCCCCAGGTTGACGACCTCAGTCTCGTCCAGGTTAGACTTAGGTCTATTCTCAAAGTCCTCGACCTCTTTAAAGATCTCTTCCGGTATTTCATCTTCTTCTGAGTCTATGTCCGTTTGTTGCGTTACCTCGTCGCATGTCACATTCATCGGTTCATCAAGATAAGTAATAATAATGCTGTGTAAAGTAAAGTAAATGGCAGAGAAAAAGAGATAATAATAGCGAGATTTATAAAACTGAAATGCTTTAATGAATGCTAAAAGAATTGTTTTGAGCATCGGAGCTCTTTTCAAAATTCAAAGATAATACTGAAGGGAAATCAACTAGCGAAAAATAAAAGATAATGCATAATGCTTTGTTCAGCCTTGCTACCCCGAAGCTCCCGGCCCTGGTGGTTCTGACGGACCAATTGTTGAGGCGCTCTCCTCGGTTCACTGTCTGTATAGAAGGGCCTTCCTCCCCTTCCTCCTTGAGAATGACGTGACAGTCCATATTGTCATCTTCCAAGAACAGGTTCTTCATTGCTGCTAATGCTTCATCTTCCTCTGACCCATATATGATGTCGGCCGGCTGGAAAGTTTGTTCCAGGCGAGGTATAGGGTGCTCCAGCGGATAGTAAGGGCCGCGCCATGGTGGCGACAAGTTCTGGAATTCTTCCCAATTATAACCGTACCCTAACCCAAAAGTGGTGCCATGCTTCTGCAGTTTGATAGGCTTGGTGATTCCCTGAAGGTTCTTTCCGAGCCCTTTGCCAGGTTCATACCCGCTCCAGTTTAGTATACTCTCTATCTTGTTATCCCACCACTTATCTTTGTCCACGGCGTTGACTCGCTCAATGTGGTGGTAAGTTTCTCCTCCTAGCTTCCTTCTTCGTTCAATTGCTGGGATGGTTTGGCGACTGTATATGGGGTTACTCCCGTCACCATGAATAATCACTTCTTGGTGATTCCACTCGAACTTCACTGCCTGGTGCAGGGTTGATGCTACAGCTCCAGCGGCGTGGATCCAAGGTCGTCCCAGTAGCAAGTTATAGGATGCTGGGATGTCTATTACTTGGAAATCAACATCGAACCAAGTTGGCCCTATTTGCAGACATAAACTAATCTCCCCAATAGTGGACCTTTGGGAGCCATCAAAAGCTTTGACGTTGATAGCCCCATCCTTGATTTCATGCAGACTTTTACCCAATGTTCTGAGGGTCACCAATGGACAAATGTTGAGGCTGGACCCTCCATCAATCAAAGTCCTGGTGATGAAATAGTCCTCGCATTGCACGGTGATGTGCAACGCTTTGTTGTGGCCTAAACCTTCAGGGGGCAACTCATCCTCGTAGAAAGTGATTTTATGACTCTCCAATACCTGCCCGACCATGTTTGCCATTTCTCCTCCAGTTATGTTGCTGGGTACATACGCCTCGCTTAGTATCTTCATCAGAGCGTTCTTGTGTGTCTCGGAGCTCTGCAGTAGAGCTAGGATGGTGATCTGCGCTGGTGTTTTGTTTAATTGGTCGACAACTGAGTATTCTTTTGCCTGTATCTTCCGCCAGAGATCATCGAGCCCACTTTCAATAGGCCGTCCAGAGGCCTACTTACTTGATTCAACCAAATGTTCCGGAGTATAAACCCTGCCGGTCCTTGTCATACCCTGTGCTGCAATTGCTTCTCCAGACCTAGTCTTTCCCTTCCTTCTTGCCTCGGCGGTGTAATCCCAAGGAATGGCCTGTGCATGGAACGACGTTACGGCTGACATCGCTACAGAATGGGCACTCCCATTTTGGGTGGCAATACAGCAACTTCGAATGGTACTTTCGGAGACCCAAACTCCACCTCAATCGGCTCTACGGTCCTTTCAGATGATGGTGTTTCAAACTCGAGAGGCACAGACATGTTTACTTTAGCATCCCCAGAGGGCTGGATCTGGACTACAATCGGATTCACTGTGACGGCTGGTTTCTTAGGTTCGTCACCATCGGTAATTAATCAATTGAACCCTTGGGGTCCCAATCATCTTCCACTTCAATCATATGCACACCACCATCCTTATGATCAGGCAAGGGATTGTTTCGAACATTAGGAGCAGGTTCTTTTGCCACGATGATTTTGTTGTCAATTAGAGCTTGGATTTTTTCTTTCAGAGATCGTCACTCATCAATGGTATGCCCTTTCATGTCGGAATGGTATGCACAGGTTTTATTTGGATTGACCCACTGGGAAGGATTATCTGGAGTTATGGCAGGGATTGGGGTGACGTACCCAGCAGCTTTGAGCCTTTCATATAGCTGGTCGATTGGCTCGGCGATGGCGGTGTATTTCCTGGGAGGTTTGCGGTCAAAGTTTGGGTGTGGCTTGGGGAAGTTTTGGCGGGCGGGAGGTGATTGGTAGTGGGTATTATAGGCTTGGTAGACGGGTGCAGGTTGGGAATATCTTGGTGAGGTGGGTTGATATATGGGAGAGGGAGATGATTGGTAAGCTGGTGATGGAATTTGGTAAGAAGGCGGAGGTGCTTGGTAGTTGGGAATAGGCTGGTATGTGAGAGGGGGTACCGGGTAGGCTTGGTATTTTATTGGGGACTTGTTCGCTGTGCAACCATCACGACACTCACGTCCTTTTTCTTGGACGCGCCACCAGATTGTAGGGCTTTGTTGGTAGCCTATAGTGCTTCAAAATTAGTGACCATTCCGCTCTTAATGCCCTCCTCAATCCTTTCTCCTAGCTTGATAATATCGGAGAATTTCTGGCCCTCTATCAACATTAACCTCTCATAGTACTGCGGATCTTGAGCTCGGACGAAAAATCGGTTCATCTGTTCTTCCTCTAAGGCCGGCCTGACCTTAGAAGCCTCGAATCTCCATCGAGTAGCATACTCGCGGAATGTCCAGTGGGTTTCTTTTTTAGATTCTGGATGTAGAAGATATCTAGCGCATTTTCTGTATTGAACTTGAACCTGTCCATGAAATAGGACGCCATTCCTACCCAGCTTGTCCATTTCTTGGGATCTTGGCTAATGTACCATGATAGGGCATCGCCTTTCAAACTTCTCATGAAGAGTTTCATGCGAATCTTCTCGTCTTTTCCTATACCGACCAGTTTATCACAATATGTCCTCAGATGGACTCTAGGATCCCCCGAGCAGTCAAATATTTCAAACTTAGGAGGTTTGTACCCCTCGGAAAGTTCAATGTCCGGCTGGATGCAAAGATCCTCATAATTCAGCCCTTCAATGCCTTTGTTTCCTTCAACGCCCTGTACTCGACTAGTCAATTTCTTGAGCTCGGGAGCTAGGTTCTTGATGAGAGAATCTTTGTCATCAGATTCTGGTGTGTTTGTAATGGGTCGAGTGTATTGTGGCATGGTTTCCACATATATGGGAGTGTGGCGGGGATGATCATTTGATGGTTTAGAGATGAGGAGTGGAGTGTTGTTGAGATGTGTGTTGCAATGAGTAGCGGGCTGTTTCTGTGGCTTTGGGATGTTTTGTGGAGGTATGGGGTGTCGAGCATTGGGAAAGTTGATTTCTGGAGTAGTGAGGGAGAATGACAAACTTGCCAAGTTCCGAACTTGGTCTAGTTCTTCTTGAAATTTCAGTAACTTTTGTTCGAGCTGAGCGGCACTTTCTTTGGATACTTGAACACCCTGAGGAACCTCTACCTTTTCAGTTGAGTCGTCCTTTCTGATGTTGTTCACGTTCTCCATCTTTGCTTTGTTCTTGCTTTTGATAGGACTTGGAGGAGGAGGAGGTGGAGGGCCCTTAGATCTTGTGGAGTAGGATGACGATGCCAGAATGCACGAACTAACCTTTTAGGGAGGGGAATAAAATAAAAGTAAAAACAACAAAAAGGCAACAAGTCAATATTGCAATATTTAAACATATAGTACAAGAATATAAATCGTGTCCTAAATTGGGTGCCTCGTTGTGCCCGAGGTAAGCCTAGCGGCAAGTTGATTTGGAGAACTTATAATGCTAAATGCCTCATTTTATTGATAAAAATAAGACGAATCCAAAACGACACTAAAATTGCATAAAGTAAAAAATGTCACTAATGGCCGTTGGCCTTATTAGATTTTAAAGCAAAAAGAAATGAATCCTATCTATTTGGTCCCAGAAGGACCTTCCCCAGGTTGAATCAAATCTTCCAGCTCACGCAGATTCTCCAGTAAAAATGCCTTTGCCAGGCGTTCTCCTTCGCCTTCCTCAGCGTTTTGGCAATCGGTGACTCTTTTCCTCACTTTTCCTTCCAGTTCTAGCAGATTGTATTCCAGATATTCCAGCTTCTCACTAGCTCTGGTGGCTCTCTCTTTCCATTCGTTGATTTGGTTACTTGATGGGAGGTTCCTCCACCAGGACAGCAAGAGTGAGGGTATGTTGACCATACCAAAGTCGGGGACCTTGTTCTCCATTTTCTGCAAAACAAAAGGGTTAAGACCATACCCTCCCACCGACTTGACTATTTAAATCAATAATTGGCATAAACAACATTTAGTTCTCCAAATAAATGCACAGAGTATGGTGTTGTCCGTTTGGGTCCAAGGGGAACCCGGTGGACTTTGGATAAGGCCATCTTAAAGAGTCATTATGTGGACAACATAACTGACTCGACTAGGTTTGACAGTGATGCATGAACAGTTAAATAGAATAAGGTTTCTATGGGGTGCTAGACCGGTACCCTTGAGCGGAAAACTCAAGAGGGAAAGGCACGAAACCGTCGACTACACCGCTGATCGACTAGTTTTTCTACAAATATGCCTTTGCCAAATATAGGGGGTAATAATATCGGAAGAGCGCAACAACTCATCAAGCGTTGCTATGGTATTTGTTTGGCACGAGTGGAATATGATGTTGAAGATGCAATTACAAAAAAAAAAAAACAGATTGTCACGTATTTTCACGTACATGATGGTTACAATAATTGCTCGAAAATTACAACGATATTGAAAGAAAGCAGTAAATGAAAGCCTTAAAGAAAAAGGAAACAAAAAGACAAGTTAGTTTCGAATAAAGGTATTAAACAAAGAAATTAAGAAAACAATAAAGTCACATATAACATGAAGTGGTAAAAGCCTAAAGAATCCCCAGCGGAGTCGCCATGCTGTCGACGCCTCCTTTTTCTAAAGCGAAAATTGGGTTTACGACATTTGGTAAGACAACTCTATTCCCGTTTGGGAATTGGGTTTTTGGATTTGAAGGGTCGCCACCTAATGATTAAGTGCATTAGGACACTAAGGGTTTTTGAGTTGGAAAACCAGAGTTCGGGTAAGGGCTAGAAATTATCTCAAGGGGAAGGTGTTAGGCACCCCTCAAGATCCACTAGTGTGGTTCCCGGCCATGCTATGTTGTGACTTTAATGCAAATAGATACACAAATAATTTTACACATAAGGGTTGCAAATAAATACGTGACAAGTATGAGGGCTCAAGGTCTAGATGATCTACAATTTGTTTAAAAAGGGGGACTAAACGCAGAAAATTAATCAACACATTGAATAAACAAAGAAGAAGAATTTGGAAGAAAAGGCATAATGCAGTAAAATTAAGGAGGAGTTTTGAGTAGTTGAAAAGACAGGATTTTAGATATTAAACAAAGTTGTATAAGAAAAGGGGTCCTAGGTTTATAAATCACATGGATAATCCACACAACACCGGTAATCAATTGTACGCGTAGTGTTATCGCGTGATCATCATCTCCATGTCTACCCTTCCCACCCCGTAAAGGTTATTTAAACGTGTGGATTGGTCACGAATGCTTATTGCGTGCTATTACCTGTCCCGCCCTATAAGTCCTAGAGGGTATTTAGGACCACTATCCCTACTGGGTAAGGTCTAGGCTGGACCCTTAGGTTTAAAGGACAAAATGCTAGGCGACATACATAACAAGTAGGACTTCACATAAAGGGGAACATACAAAGGCAAATAAGAGGCTCACAGATCCCTCACAAGTAAACCTGTAACTAGCACGTCTCAAACACAGTTAAGGTCTAAAAAGAGTTCAAAACAGGAAGGTCGGAGAAGATAAATTGCAGAAGAAGCCTAAGATTTAAAACTAAGTGCCTTGAAGAATGTCCGATTTTCAGAAAGATGAATAAAAGACGGCAGTAAATTACAGCAGTTCAGGAATTAGTAAAAAAAAGGTACAGATAAAGTTGTTTAAAACATACTTTGAAAATATAGTAGTAGTATTATAGTAACCTACCAAAGCACGATTCTGGACAAGCAAACAACTCAGTAAAAAGCATGATAAAACAGAGGCACGATTCTGGGATAAAAAAAAATGGGACTGGAGTTTTGACAGAACAAATTTTATAGAAGCAAACAAAGGATGAAGTTCATAAGTTAAAAGAGGCCGAGTAGTACTGAAGCATGATTAATCGATTTGTATTAGGCATAAAGCTTGCCTAGGTGTCTTATTCATTGCCAAATTACCTTAAAGGTGAACATGCATATTAATCCCAGTTTTAAAGGACGCGATTAACAAACCTGCATTATTAGCTTAAACATACTGGTGAGGCGTTTCGCAAATTGTAACTCAGACAAAAATATAAATCCTAAGTAACATGGTATCTAATGCACGTAAAGGTCCTAAAAACATGGTATCTAAATGCCAGTGAAAATGCAGCAGTAGTTTTAACAGTTATTTGTGAATCATTAGCTAGTTGTGAATATGAAGTGAGTATGACAACAAACTGAAAGTAAAGAGTCTAAAAACAGGATCACTACTACATGAGATGCATGTCCTATACATGATGTCTATTGCACAAATAGGTAAGTAAAGCCCTACGAGCATGTTTTCTACCCATAACTTTAACTAAGCATGCATAACCCCAACCCATTTTCACTATAACCCCAATCAGTTGTTTACAAGTTATTACAAACCATGATAGCTGAATTACATAATGAAAAATAAAATTAGAAGCTACTCTATAGGGAGCCTTCAACTAGGCCCAATCCTTACTTCTTTTGAGTTTCACAACTATGGTCTGGGTGCGGCAAAGCTCCCTAGTGCCCCATTGGGTCCCTGGCCAATACCAGCACCCAAACATTTACCAAAAATGTTGATCAAGTGCGGTGTGGAACTCCTAGCCTTGTGCATCAAAGTTCAGTTTTTGAAGAAAATAGTTCCAGAGAACAACTGGGAGTTTGTTTTATAAAAACAAGAAAGGAAAGAAACAGGACAACCACAACTCAGAAGATATGTAGAGTTCAGAAAGCAAACACAAGTGGGGATAGGGACTGGGGGACAGATAAATCACATGGCAGAAGTAAACTTATACACAATTAGCCCTTGAACTAGAGTTACAGCATAGTTATCACATAGTGTTCATGCCAAAGTCCAACAGCATTAAGTGTCAGACAGAGTCACACATTAGATCATATAACACTTAGGTGGAGGGGGTACAAGTTTGTAGGGGTAGATGTTAGGCAGAGGATGAAAACACATAAGAAAATATTGGTCATACTGAGATAAGAGGAAAGATAAGCACATAGACAAAACAAGTATGCTAGCTTCATAGGAATCAAACAAAGTCATAGTGGATCACACAAGGGGAAGCAAGAGACATATTAGACTAAAGGGAAAGGGAAATCACAAAGACATGCTAGTTACATGATAAAAAATAAAACCATAAGTGAAAACACAAAAGGAATAACAAGAATCTTAACATGAATTGAAACATGTTGTTTTGGAATACTGTAAACTTAAACTAGAAACATACCAGTCAAGAGTGAGAATAGAACAGCAAGGTGCAGAGAGGCAGAGCAACAGGGCAATAGTATGCAGAACAAGAAAGAGAGCAGCAGGACAATAATATGCAGATGCAAGAGAGCAACAGTAA